>NW_026640929.1:0-646 GCF_028554395.1 Pezoporus wallicus
AGGAGTCAAAGAAGAGTCATAGAGGTGTCATAGAGGAGTCATAGAGATGTCATAGAGGAGTCAAAGTGGAGTGAAATAGCAGTCATTGTGGAGTCATAGAGGAGACAATATTTTGTCAGAGTAGTCAATAAAGTGTCATAGCGGAGTCTTAGAGGAGTCATTGAGTCATAGAGAAGTCATAGGTGAGTCATAGTGGAGTCATAGATGGGTCATAGAAGGGTCACAGAGAAGTCATAGAAGAGTCATAGTGCCGTCATAGAGGGGTCATATAAGCGTTATCAATGTGTCATAGTGGTGTCATAGTGGAGTCATAGAGACGTCATAGAGGAGTCACAGTGGAGTCACAGTGGAATCATAGGGGCATCACTGAGCCATCATAGAGGCATCATAGAGGCGTTAAAGAGGAGTCATAGAGGAGTCATAGAGCGGTCATAGAGGACTCAATGAAGAGTGATAGAGTAGTCATAGAGGAGTCATAGAGAAGTCATGGAGGAGCCATTGTGTCATAAAGTCATAGAGGCTTCATACAGGAGTCATAGAGGGGTGGATGCGGAGTCATAGAATGGTCATTCTGTGATCATAGAGGAGTCACAGATGGGTAGTAGAGGAGTCATAGCATGGTCATTCTGTGATTATAGAGTAGTCA
>NW_026640930.1:0-642 GCF_028554395.1 Pezoporus wallicus
TCCTAAGGGACACAGGGTCAGAGCCCCAAAACAGACCCAAAATAGCCCCAAAAGAGGCCAAAACCAGATGACAACAAGGCCAAAGCAAGCCAAAGCAAACCCCAAAACAACCCCAAACCACCCCAAAACCACCTTGTCCTGCTTCTCCTATGAGATACAGGGTCAGAGCCCCAAAACACCCCAAAAACAGGACAAAAACCACACCAAAAACACACCAAAACCACCTTGTCCTCCTTCTCCTGTGGGATACAGGCTCAGAGCCCCAAAACAGACCCAAAACACCCCAAAAACCAACCCAAAACCACCTTGTCCTGTTTCTCCAATGGGACACAGGGTCAGAGCCCCAAAACAGACCCAAAATGGCCTCAAAACAGGCCAATATCAGGCAAAAACAAGGCCAAAGCACCCAAAAACCAACCCAAAATCACTTTGTCCTGCTTCTCTTATGGGATACAGGGTCAAAGCCCCCCCAAAAAGACCCAAAACAGGCCAAAAACAACCCAAAACACCCCAAAACCACCTTGTCCTGCTTCTTCTAGGGGATACAGGGTAAGAGGCCCAAAACAGACCCAAAACAGGCCAAAAACGGGCCAAAACACCCAAAGCAAACACCAAAACACCCCCAAAGCACCCCAAAACCAC
>NW_026640931.1:0-6426 GCF_028554395.1 Pezoporus wallicus
CTGGGGGGCACTGGGATGCCCTGGGAGAAGTGGAAGCACTGCGGGGCACTGGGGGGCACTGGGGGACACTGGGAGCACTGGGGGGCACTGGGGGGCACTGGGAGCACTGGGGGGCACTGGAGGCACTGGGAGCGACAGGGGGGTGCTGGAGAGGCTTGGGGCACACAAGGACACTGTGGGATTCGCGGGGACACTGGGAGGAAGCGGGGAGGCAATGGGAGGTTCTGGAGGGTGCCGAGGGGGGCACTGGGGGGGGGGGGGGGGGGGTCCGTGTACTCTCGGGGTCACTCGGGGTCACTGTGCGCCCCCTCTCGCCGCTGTAGCGCCCCCTGGCGGCCGCAGCATGCGTGGCGCGCCGCGCTCGTGCGCGCTGGCGGTGGGCGTGGCCTCGGCGCTCGCGCTGCTGCTGCACCTCTGGGTGCCCGCGGGCCCCCCCAGCGTGGACCTGAGCGGCCCCCCCCGCCTGCCGCCCCCCCCGCGAGGGCCCGCGCGCGCCTACCCGCACGTGCCCTTCCGCCTGCGCCGTGACGTCATCGAGTGAGGGCGGGGCCCGCGGTTGGGGGGCGGGGGGGCACAATGGTGGGGGTTATTGGGGGGGGGGGCGATGAGGGCACCCATGGGTGGGGGGAGCCGTTGGGTGGTACCTATGGGTGGGGGAGTACCCGTGGGTGGGTGCACCCGGGGGTGGGGAGCACCTCAGGATGGGGGCACGCGTGGGGTGTGAGTACCCATGGGTGGGGGGACCCATAGACATGAGAACCTCAGGACAGCGGCACCCATGGCTGGGAGCAGCCGTTGCTTCGGGTGGCACCCAAGGGTGGTGAGTCCAGGGACCCAGGGATGGAGCACCCCGGGGCTGGGGGTGGAGCCATGGGGCTGTTGCGGGGTGACTGGGGGTGTTGGGAAGGTGTCAGCATGGGTGGCGAGGCCGTGCTGGCCCATGCCGCTCCGTACTGGTCCATACAGGCCCATACTGTTCCATGCTGCTCCATACTGGTCCATATGGGTCCATACTGGTCCATGCTGATCCATACCGGTCCATATTGGTCCATAATGTTCCATACTGGTCCATACTGGTCCATGCTGGCCCATACTGTTCCATGCTGATCCATACTGGTCCATATGGGTCCATACTGGTCCATACTGTTCCATGCTGATCCATGCTGGCCCATACTGTTCCATGCTGATCCATACTGGTCCATACGGGTGCATACTGATCCATGCTGATCCATACTGGTCCATACCAGTTCATATGGGTCCATACTGGTCCATATGGGTCCATGCTGGTCCATGCTGGTCCATACCGTTCCATACCGTTCCATACTGGTCCATGCTGATCCATACCGGTCCATATGGGTCCATACCGTTCCATACCGGTCCATGCTGATCCATACCGTTCCATACCGTTCCATACTGGTCCATGCTGATCCATACCGTTCCATACCGGTCCATGCTGATCCATACCATTCCATACCGTTCCATACTGGTCCATGCTGATCCATACTGGTCCATACCAGTTCATATGGGTCCATGCTGGTCCATACCGGTCCATACCGTTCCATACCGTTCCATACTGGTCCATACCGGTTCATATGGGTCCATACTGGTCCATATGGGTCCATGCTGGTCCATACTGGTCCATACTGATCCATACCGGTCCATATGGGTCCATGCTGATCCATACTGGTCCATATGGGTCCATGCTGGTCCATACCGGTCCATATGGGTCCATACTGATCCATACCGTTCCATACTGTTCCGTGCTGGTCCATACCGGTCCATACTGTTCCATACCGTTCCACACTGGTCCATGCTGATCCATACCGGTCCATATGGGTCCATACTGATCCATACCGTTCCATACTGGTCCATGCTGATCCATACCGTTCCATACCGTTCCACACTGGTCCATGCTGATCCATACCGGTCCATATGGGTCCATACTGTTCCATACCGTTCCACACTGGTCCATGCTGATCCATACCGGTCCATATGGGTCCATACTGGTCCATACCGTTCCATACTGGTCCATGCTGATCCATACCGGTCCATATGGGTCCATACTGTTCCATACCGTTCCACACTGGTCCATGCTGATCCATACCGGTCCATATGGGTCCATACTGGTCCATACCGTTCCATACTGGTCCATGCTGATCCATACCGGTCCATATGGGTCCATACCGTTCCATACCGTTCCATACTGGTCCATGCTGGCCAATCGGCTCCGCTCCGCCCCCTGCAGGCTGCTGCCCGGGAACGGGTGCTCGTGCGCGGCGGAGCCGGGGCCTCTCTTCGGGCAGGGCCGCGGCGCCGTTGACTTCGGCAGCAGCTTCGGCCCCGGAGAGCGGCGGCTGCAGCAGCAGCGGGAGCGCGAGTTCCGCTCGTACCGGCAGCGGTGAGCGGGGAGCGCGGGGGGAGCGCGGTCACCGTGGGGCAGGACGGGACCTGCTGGGGATCTGCGTTGGGCAGGATGGGGCCCCCTGGTCTCGTGTGGGGCAGGGTGGGACCGGCAAGGGTCACCGTGGGGCAGGATGAGCACCTGCTATGGGTCAGGGTGCTACGGGGCACGGCGCTGTGGGGCAGGGAGCTATGGGCAGGGTGCTATGGGGCTGGGTTCTGTGGAGCAGGGCGCTACGGGGCAGGGTGCTATGGGGCAGGGCGCTATGGGGCAGGGCGCTACAGGGCAGGGTGCTATGGGGCAGGGCGCTATGGGGCAGGGCGCTACGGGGCAGGGTGCTATGGGGCAGGGCGCTACGGGGCAGGGCGCTACGGGGCAGGGTGCTATGGGGCAGGGTGCTATAGGCAGGGCGCTATGGGGCAGGGCGCTATGGGGCAGGGCACCCACTGCGCGCTCCCCACAGGGTGCAGTCTCCGGCCGATCGCCTCCTCATCGTTCGCGCTAACTCGCCCCTGGAGTATCCGGCGCAGGGGGTGGAGGTGCGGCCGCTACAGACGGTGCTGGTGCCCGGTGAGAGGGGCCGGGGGCCCGGGAGGGCGCTGTGGGGCAGGGGGTCATGAGGCCTCTGCCCCACTCATCTGCGCCCATCTCCGGTCCCACAGGGCTCAGCCTGCAGGCGGCCAGCAGGGAGAGCTATGAGGTGAGGAGGGGGGGAGGGCAGGGAGGGCAGATCAAGGGCACACCCTGGGACACATCTCCCCATTGCCCCCATTGCCCCCCATTGCCCCCCATTGCCCTCATTGCCCCCCATTGCCCCCCATTGCCCCCATTGCCCCCCATTGCCCCCATTGCCCCCCATTGCCCCAGGTGAACCTGACAGCCTCCATGGGGACGCTGGCGGTGGCGGCGGTGGTGGAGGGGGTGCTGCTGCGCGGCGAGGGGCAGCCCCAGCTCTCCATGGCCAGCACCCGCTTGGACCACCTCAACCGGCAGCTCCAGTTCGTCACCTACACCAACACCGTGTTCCACCCCGACACTGCCGACATCGGTGGGTGCTGGGCCCAGGGGGGGCTCTGGGTAGGTGCTGTGGATGGGTGCTGGTCCATGGGTGGGATGCAGATGGGTGCTGGCCCACGGGTGGGATGTGGATGGATGCTGGTCCATGGGTGTGATATAGGTGGGAGCTGGTCCATGGGTGGGATGCAGATGGGTGCTGGTCCATGGGTGGGATGTGGATGGGTGCTGGTCCATGGGTGGGATGCAGATGGGTGCTGGTCCATGAGTGGGATGTGGATGGATGCTGGTCCATGGGTGTGATATAGGTGGGAGCTGGTCCACGGGTGGGATGCGGATGGGTACTGGTCCACAGGTGGGATGTGGATGGGTGCTGGTCCATGGGTGGGGTGTGGATGGGTGCTGGTCCATGGGTGGGGTGTGGATGGGTGCTGGTCCACAGGTGGGATGTGGATGGGTGCTGGTCCATGGGTGGGATGTGGATAGGTGCTGGTCCACGGGTGGGATGCGAATGGATACTGTCCATGGGTGGGATGTGGATGGGAGCTGGTCCATGGGTGGGATGTGGATGGGAGCTGGTCCACGGGTGGGCTCAGGTGGGTGCCGGCCATGGGATCAGTGGATGGGGTGGGGGTCCCCGCGGTGGGGGGGTGCCGGTGCCGCCCAGCGCCCGCTGCCCCTCCAGTGCAGTTCTGCACCCACGGGCACGAGGCCGCCTTCGCCATCCGCATCCGGCACCCACCCGCGCCGAGGCTCTACGGTCCTGGAGACAGCGATGGTGATGGAGGTGACTGGGACTGAGCCCCAGTGCCCCCCCCCCCAGTGCTCTTAGTGCCTCCCCGTGCCCTCAGTGCCTCCCGTGCCTTCCCAGCGCCCCCCCCAGTGCCCCCTCTGTGCCCCCTGTGCCTCCCCAGTGCCCTCAGTGTCCCCCCAGTGCCCCCCCGTGCCCTCAGTGCCTCCTGTGCCTTCCCAGTGCCCCCCCAGTGCTCTCCCAGTGCCCCCCCCATGCCCCCTGTGCCTCCCCAGTGCCCTCAGTGTCCCCCCAGTGCCCCCTGTGCCCTCAGTGCCTCCTGTGCCTTCCCAGTGCCCCCCCCATGCCCCCTCTGCCTCCCCAGTGCCCTCAGTGTCCCCTCAGTGCCCCCCCCCCCAGTGTGTGCCCCAGTCCCTTTCCCCCCATGGCTCTGTCCCGTTCCCTGGGGGGGATCCCCTCCCCACGGCTCCCAGCCCTGCCTGCCCCCCAGGTTACAACGTCTCGGCGCTGGTCACCATCGCCACCAAAACCTTCCTGCGCTACGAGAAGCTGCGGGGGCTCCTCTCCAGCATTCGCCGCTTCTACCCCGGCGTCACCGTGGTGGTGGCCGACGACAGCCCCCGGCCCGAGCCCCTCAGCGGGCCCCACCTGGAGCACTACGTGATGCCCTTCGGCAAGGTGCGGGCTGTGCTCCGCCAGGGGTGCCATAGGGTGCTGTGGGCTGCCATGGGGTTCCATGGGGTGCTGTGGGATGCCATGGGGTGCTGTTGGGTGCCATGGGATGCAATGGGGTGCCTTGAGGTGCTGTGGGTGCCATCAGGTGCTGTGAGTGCTATGGATGCCATGGGGCGCTGTGGGATGCCATGGGGTGCTGTTGGGTGCCATGGGATGCAATGGGGTGCCTTGAGGTGCTGTGGGTGCCATCAGGTGCTGTGAGTGCTATGGATGCCATGGGGTGCTGTGGGATGCCATGGGGTGCTGTTGGGTGCCATGGGATGCAGTGGGGTGCCTTGAGGTGCTGTGGGTGCCATCAGGTGCTGTGAGTGCTATGGATGCCATGGGTTACCATGGGGTGCTGTGGGATGCCTTGGGGTGCTGTGGACGTCATGGGCTGCTGTGGGGTGGACATGTGGCGAGCATGGGGTGGCTGTGGGGTGCCATGGGTTTACCATGGGGTGCAGTGGGGCAGGCGTGGGGCTGACGCTGTCCCCACAGGGCTGGTTCGCGGGGCGGAACCTGGCCGTGTCCCAGGTCACCACCAAGTACGTGCTGTGGGTGGACGACGACTTCATCTTCACGCCCCGCACGCGGCTCGAGAAGCTCGTGGATGTGCTGGAGAGAACCAGCCTGGACCTGGTGCGGGGGGGTCCCGGTACCCGGGGGGGGGGCTCAGAGGTGCCCTGGGGCTGGGGGGCTGCGGGTGGGTGATGCAGGAGCTCCCGGTCCCGCAGGTCAATGCCGGGGCTCTCGGGTCCCAGCCCCATCCCAGGGTCTCGGGTGCTGCTCTCAGCCCACTCCCGGTGCTAGCGGCAGGGCTGCTGTTCCCATCCCAATCCTGTCCCTGAACCAGGGTTCGGGGGCTGTTCCCACCCTGTTCCTGGTGCCCAGAGCCAGTGCTGGATCTCGGGTTCAGGTCCCATTCCCGGTTCTTGTTCCCAGTTCCATGGTGGTTCCAGTACCAATGCCGGGGTCCAGGTTCCTGTTGCCGGTGCTCCCGGGTCCCATTCCCATTCCCATGTCTGTTCAATTCCCATTCCCATGTTTGTTCCTACTCCCATTCCTGTTCCCATTTCTTGTTGCCTTTCCAATTCCCATTCCCATTGCTGTTCCCATTCCTATTCCCATGTCTGTTCCAGTTCCCGTTCCCATTCACATGTCTGCTCCCATTCCCTGTTCCCTTTTCAATCCCTGTGTCTATTCCCATTCCTGTTTCCATTTCCATTCCTATTCCCATGTCTGTTCCAGTTCCCGTTCCCATTCACATGTCTGCTCCCATTCCCTGTTCCCTTTTCAATCCCTGTGTCTATTCCCATTCCTGTTTCCATTTCCATTCCTATTCCCATGTCTGTTCCCATTCCCGTGTCTGCTCCTGTTCCCTTTCCCATTCCCGTGTCTGCTCCCATTCCCTGTTCCCATTCCTGTGTCTGCTCCCATTCCCCGTTCCCATTCCCGTGTCTGCTCCCATTCCCATTCCCGTTCCCATTTCCTGTTCCCGTTCCCATTCCCGTGTCTGCTCCCATTCCCATTCCCGTTCCCATTC
>NW_026640932.1:0-6331 GCF_028554395.1 Pezoporus wallicus
CACGGTGGCGAGACCACGGTGGTGTCGGCAATGGCGTCGATGCCGGTGCCAAGGCGACAGCGTCACGACAACGCCAATGTTGGCACAACAGAGATGACATCAGGACGATGGAGTCATGGATCCATGGAATGGGGTGGGATGGACGGGACCTTAAACCTCATGGGACCTTCGACCACATGGTGGGAAGACCGTGTTGGTTTCGGCAACGGCATTGATACCGGTGCCGGGATGTGACGTACGTCACGATGGTGCTGACGTCGGGACGGCAACGATGCCATTGGGATGATGGAGTCATGGATCCATGGAATGGGTCGGGATGGACGGGACCTTTGACCACATGGTGGCGAGACCGCAGTGGAGTCGGCAACGGCATCGCAACGACGCCGACGTCAGGACAGCAACGATGACATCAGGACAATGGATTCATGGATCCATGGAATGGGTTGGGATGGACGGGACCTTAAACCCCATGGGACCTTCGACCGCATGGTGGCGAGACCGCGGTGGTGTCGGCAACAGCATTGATACCAGTGCCGATGCGACGGCGTCGCGACGATGCCAACATCGGGATGGCAACGATGCCATTGGGACGATGGATTCATGGATCCATGGAATGGGTCGGGATGGACGGGACCTTAAACCTCATGCGACCTTAGACCGCACGGTGGCGAGACCGTGGTGATTTCGGCAACGGCATTGATACCGGTGCCGATGCGACGACGTCACGGTGGCGCTGACGTCGGGACGGCAACGATGCCACTGGGACGATGGAGTCATGGATCCATGGAATGGGTTGGGATGGACGGCACCTTAAACCCCATGGGACCTTCAAGCGCACGGTGGCGAGGCCACGGTGGTTTCGGCAACGGCATCGATACTGGTGCCGATGTGATGGCGTCGCGATGATGCCGATGTCGGAACGGCAACCATGCCGTTGGGACGATGGAGTCATGGATCCATGGAATGGGTCGGGATGGACGGGACCTTGAACCTCATGGGACCTTCGACCACACGGTGGCGAGGCCACGGTGGTTTTGGCAACGGCATTGATACCGGTGCCGATGCAACGGCGTCGCGACGATGCCAACATCGGGACGGCAACGATGCCGTTGGGCCGATGGAGTCATGGATCCACAGTCAACCCCCCGGAGGACGCCAGCACCATGGGGCCTCATCCTGCTCCATGTGGGCGCTGCCACGTCGCCGTGGCCGCGCCCGGTGTCACGCGGTGCCCCCCGTTAACTGCTAACCAAGGAGGGTGGTGCCGGTGCCCGGCTTCGTGCCTTTATGGCCGGATCAAAGGCGGGGCCGGGCTTGGACTTTGGCTGTGGGGCCAGGTCCTGGTGATGGTGGCACCGTGGGGCTGGGAGGCAGGGGACCGAAGCGGGGGGATGGGGGATGGGGATGGGGGTGGGAGAAGGGCTCTGCCTGGTGGGTGCCGTGGGCACCAAGGTGGGGAGGGGGGAGGACCCCAGGGTGAGCCCAGCACCCATGAGTGGATGAGCCCAGCGCCATGGGTGAGCCCAGCACCCAGGTGTGAGCCCAGCACCCATGAGTGGAGCACCCAGGGGGGAGCCCAGCACCCATGAGTGGAGCACCCAGGGGTGAGCCCAGCGCCATGGGGTGAGCCCAGCACCCAGGTGTGAGCCCAGCACCCAGGGGTGAGCCCAGCACCCATGAGTGGAGCACCCAGGTGTGAGCCCAGCACCCATGAGTGGAGCACCCAGGGGTGAGCCCAGCACCCAGGGGTGAGCCCAGGACCCAAGGGTGACCCCAGCACCTAGGTATGAGCCCAGCACCCATGAGTGGAGCACCCTGAGGTGAGCCCAGCACCCCAGGGTGAGCCCAGCACCTATGTATGAGCCCAGCACCATAGGGTGAGCCCAGCACCCATCAATGGAGCACCCAGGTGTGAACCCAGCACCCATGAGTGGAGCACCCAGGGGTGAGCCCAGCGCCATGGGGTGAGCCCAGCACCCATGAGCCCAGCACCCGGGTGTGAGCCCAGCACCCAAGGGTGACCCCAGCACCCATGAGTGGAGAACCCAGGTATGAACCCAGCACCCAGGTATGAGCCCAGCACCCAGGTGTGAGCCCAGCACCCAGGTGTGAACCCAGCACCCATGAGTGGAGCACCCAGGGGTGAGCCCAGCACCCATGAGTGGAGCACCCAGGGGTGAGCCCAGCACCCACATGTGAGCCCAGCACCCACGTGTGAGCCCAGCGCCATGGGGTGAGCCCAGCACCCACATGTGAGCCCAGCACCCACGTGTGAGCCCAGCGCCATGGGGTGAGCCCAGCACCCAGGTGTGAGCCCAGCACCCATGAGTGGAGCACCCAGGGGTGAGCCCAGCACCCAAGTATGGGCCCAGCACCCAAGGGTGACCCCAGCACCCATAAGTGGAGAACCCAGGTGTGAACCCAGCACCCAGGTGTGAACCCAGCACCCAGGTGTGAACCCAGCACCCAGGTGTGAGCCCAGCACCCAGGTGTGAACCCAGCACCCATGAGTGGAGAACCCAGGTATGAACCCAGCACCCAGGTATGAGCCCAGCACCCAGGTATGAACCCAGCACCCATGAGTGGAGCACCCAGGGGTGAGCCCAGCACCCAGGGGTGACCCAGAGCACCCAGGGGTGGGCCAAGGCCCTTGACATGACTCAAGCACCCAGGGCTGAATGGGGCACCCAGGGGTGAGCTGAGCACCCAGATGGACCCAGAGCACCCAGGGGTGAGCCCAGCACCCATGGGTGAAGCAAGCACCCAGCTATGAGCTCAGCACCCATGGCTGAGCCCAGCCCCTTGGCATGACCCCAGCACCCAAGGCCGAGCCCGGCACCCATGGGTGAAGCCAGCACCCAGCTATGAGCTTAGCACCCATGGGTGAACCCAGCACCCAGATGGACCCTGAGCACCCATAGCCGAGCCCAGCACCCATGGGTGAACCCAGAACCCAGCTATGAGCTCAGCACCCATGGCCGAGCCCAGCCCCTTGGCGTGACCCCAGCACCCAATGCCGAGCCCAGCACCCATGGGTGGACCCAGCACCCAGCTATGAGCTCAGCACCCATGGACGAGCTCAGCACCCATGGGTGAACCAAGCACCCAGATGGACCCTGAGCACCCAGGGGTGAGCCTAGCACCCATGGGTGAAGCCAGCACCCAGGCAGGAACGAAGCACCCATGGGTGAACCCAGCACCCAGCTATGAGCTCAGCACCCATGGGTGAACCCACCCCCTTGGCGTGACCCCAGCACCCAAGGCTGAGTGACCCAGCCAGCACCCAGCTATGAGCTCAGCACCCATGGGTGAACCCACCTCCTTGGCGTGACCCCAGCCCCCAAGGCCGAGCCCAGCACCCAGCTATGAGCTCAGCACCTATGGGTGAACCCAGCTCCCAGCTATGAGCTCAGCACCCATGGGTGAACCCACCCCCTTGGAGTGACCCCAGCACCCAAGGCTGAGCCCAGCACCCATGGGTGGACCCAGCACCCATGGGTGAAGCCAGCACCCAGCTATGAGATCAGCACCCATGGGTGAACCCAGCACCCAGATGGACCCTGAGCACCCATGGGTGAACCCAGCCCCTTGGTGTGACCCCAGCACCCATGGGTGAACCCAGCACCCAGCTATGAGCTCAGCACCCATGGGTGAACCCACCCCCTTGGCGTGACCCCAGCACCCAGCTATGAGCTCAGCACCCATGGGTGAACCCAGCACCCAGCAATGAGCTCAGCACCCATGGGTGAAGCCAGCACCCAGCTATGAGCTCAGCACCCATGGGCGAGCCCAGCACCCAGCTATAAGCTCAGCACCCATGGCCAAACCCAGCCCCTTGGCGTGACCCCAGCACCCAAGGCTGAGCTCAGCACCCATGGGTGGACCCAGCACCCATGGGTGAAGCCAGCACCCAGCTATGAGCTCAGCACCCATGGGTGAACCCAGCACCCAGATGGACCCTGAGCACCCATGGGTGAACCCAGCCCCTTGGTGTGACCCCAGCACCCATGGGTGAACCCAGCACCCAGCTATGAGCTTAGCACCCATGGGTGAACCCAGCACCCAGCTATGAGCTTAGCACCCATGGGTGAACCCAGCACCCAGCTATGAGCTTAGCACCCATGGGTGACCCCAGCACCCAGCTATGAGCTCAGCACCCATGGGTGAACCCAGCACCCAGCTATGAGCTCAGCACCCATGGGTGAACCCAGCACCCATGGGTGACCCCAGCACCCAGCTATGAGCTCAGCACCCATGGGTGACCCCAGCACCCAGCTATGAGCTCAGCACCCATGGGTGAACCCAGCACCCAGCTATGAGCTCAGCACCCATGGGTGACCCCAGCACCCAGCTATGAGCTCAGCACCCATGGGTGACCCCAGCACCCAGCTATGAGCTCAGCACCCATGGGTGACCCCAGCACCCAGCTATGAGCTCAGCACCCATGGGTGACCCCAGCACCCAGCTATGAGCTCAGCACCCATGGGTGAACCCAGCACCCAGCTATGAGCTCAGCACCCATGGGTGAACCCAGCACCCAGCTATGAGCTCAGCACCCATGGGTGACCCCAGCACCCAGCTATGAGCTCAGCACCCATAGCCGACCCCAGCCCCTTGCCGTGACCCCATCTCCCATCACCCCCAGCTCCCCTCATGCTTGTTGTGGAAGGGGACGGCCGCCACCCCCCCCCCCACCCCCCCCCCCCCCAGCACCCATGGGTGCCCCCAGCACCCCCGCGGTCCCTCAGCAATCGTTAACCCGGGGCCGGCTCAGCCGCAGCCAATCCGGGCGCCGCAGCCGCTTTATGACAGCCCCGACGCGCGGCGATGGGCGCAGAACCCCCCCGTGGTCCCATCCATGGCCCCATGGGTGCCGCTGCTGCTGCTGGCGGCCACGGGGATGGGCCTGGGGCTCCGGGCTCGGGGTCCCCCCGTCCTCGTCCCCCCCTTGGGGCCCTCGAGGCGCTGCTGGCGTCGGGCTCTGGGTCCTGCCCCACGGCGCCCTGGCCGCCCTCGTGGGCACCGTGCGGGGCCGTGCGCAGTGTGGGGCTGAGCCGTGCGGAGCGGTGAGGGCCGGGTGGAAGACGGGGGGGAATGGGGAATGGGGCGGGGGAAGGGATGGGAATGGGGGAGGGGAAAGGGAATGGGAATGGGGATAGAGAAGGGAAGGGGAATGGGAATGGGGAAAAGGAATGGGAATGGGGATGGGAAGGAATGGGAGGATGAAGGGAATGGGAATGGGGAAGGGAAGGGAATGGGGATAGAGAAGGGAATGGGGGAATGGGAATGGGGAAGGGGGAAAGGGAATGGGGAATGGGAATGGGAAGGAGGGGGAGGGGGGAATGGGAATGGGATAGAGAGAGAGGGAAAGGAATGGGAATGGGGAAAGGGAATGGGAATGGGGAAAAGGAATGGGAATGGGGGGAGGGAAGGGAATGGGAATGGGGGAAGGGAAGGGAATGGAATGGGGATAGAGAAGGGAAGGGAATGGGAATGGGGGAAGGGGAATGGGAGATGGGGGAAGGGAAGAGAAGAGAGAGGAATGGAGAAGGGAAGGGGAATGGGAATGGGGAAAGGGAATGGGAATGGGGGAGAAGGGAATGGGAATGGGGAAGGAAGGGAATAGGGAAGGGAAATGGGAAAGGAATATAGTATAGAGAAGGGAAGAATGGGAAGGGAAAGGGAATGGGGAAGAGAATAGAGAAAGAAGGAAGGGATGGGAATGGGAATGGGGAAGGGAATGGGAATGAGGGAATGGGAAGGGATGGGAATGGGAATGGGGGAATGGGAATGGGAAGAGATGGGAATGGGAAGGAATGGGGGAAGGGAGGAAGGAGGGAAGGGGTGGGGGAATGGGGAAAGGGAATGGGGGGAGTGGGGAAAGGGAATAGGGAAGGAGATAGGAAGGGAGAGGGAATGAGATGCTCTATGAGGCAGTAATGGGGCTCTATGGGGTTAGAAGGGGCTCTATGAAGCAATAATGGGGCTATATGAGGCTAAAATGAGGCACTATGAGGCAATAATGGGGCTCTATGAGGCTATAATGGGGTCTATGAGGCTATAGTGGGTATTTATGGGGCTATAATGGGGCTCTATGGGGCTATAATGGGTACACTATGACGCAATAATGGGGCTCTATGAGGCTATAATGGCGTCTATGAGGTAATAATCGGGTCTATGAGGCTATAATGGGGCTCTATGAGGCTATAATAGGGCTATAATGGGGCTCTATGAGGCAATAAAAGGGTTCTGCTGGGTTATAATGGGGACTATGATGCTATAATGGGGCTCTATGGGGCTATAATGGGTATTCATGCGGCTATAATGGGGC
>NW_026640933.1:0-645 GCF_028554395.1 Pezoporus wallicus
CACAAGCAGCTTTGCAACGGGGTCACCATCATTGCAGTCTCTCCTCGGTTTCATACCTAAAAGTCCATTTGAATCCAAATTCTCAGGTGGTGTCTCTCAGCTGCCCAGCAGCACAGTGAGTACAGCACGAACGTTTGGCCTCTGCTCCCAGAGCAGAAGAGCCAGGATTGAAAGCTGGTGCTGGACCTGTTCAGCACACAATCACCTTTACATTGGTGCCTCCATCGTTGCTTTCACTGCTCACATTCATACAGGAAAAGCATTTGAATGGAATCAGTCCAGAGGCTGCTCTCTGCTGCGCAGCAACACAGTCAGCACAGAATGAACAGTGGCATCTGCTCACACGGCAGAAGGATCATTGTTGGAGGTGCGGGAGACAAGCCTCATGCTCTCATGGTCAGCAAGTCTCGTTTATTTAGTAAGATACAACCCCTTTTATAGCCTGCAGTGTTAGATACATTTCCTGCTAGGATACAGCAAAATCATTGGTCAGCCCGTGCTGACGCAGGGGCCTCCCAAGCAACCGTGACCGCCTCCTGCTTCAACATGTCTCGACATGTCCCGGCTTGTCCCAGCTTGCTCACATTACCGTTGCGCTATTCAGGCAAGATACTGTGGCGCCATCTCAGCAAGATACCGTGGCGC
>NW_026640934.1:0-6326 GCF_028554395.1 Pezoporus wallicus
CACAGGCATTTTCATTGGGTGGATGGGGGTGATGGGGGAGGGTTTATGGGGGCATGGGGGAATGGGGGGGATGGGGAGAAGGCAGGTGGGGATGGGGGAAACGATGTTAGGGTGATGGGAATGAAGGATGGGGGAGAAATGGCAGGAGAAACGAGATGGGGAATGAAGACGGAGAAAAACGGGGGAGATGGGGCAGAGAAATGGGTGATTGGGTGAAACTAAAATGACGAGGGCACCAGTAAAAAATGTAAGGATGGGGAATGAAGGGAGGGAAATAGATGGAATGGGGGATGGACTGGGGGAATGTTGGGGGGAGGGGAAGGGGAAAGGGAAGGGGATGGGGATAGATGGGGGACGGGCTATAAAGGATGGGGAGAAATGAAGACAGAGAAGGGGACACGGGAGAAATGGGGGCAGATGTAAAGGGATAGGGGCAGTAAAGGGTGGGGGCACGGGGGCACGGGGATGCAAACGGGGTGACGGGGGAGAAACGCCTGACGATAATGGGCAAAAATTATGTCGGGAGGAGAACAACAAGTGGGAACGGTAAAGGATGGGGGAGAAAACAAAGAGATGTTAAATAAAAGGCTGGGATAGCAATAGGGGAAGAGAAAGGATGGGAACAAAGGGATGATAAACAAGACGGGGAAACAAAGGATGGGGAAACAGGATGCAGGGGGTGATGGGGGAACAAAGGATGGGGAATGAGTGACGGGGAATTGGGGGACTGGGGGGGTGTCAGTAATGGGGTAATGAAAGTCAGGAGCATGGGGAGAAAACGGGGCTGTTGGGAACAGGGTGACGGGGAATGAAGATGGGTGAGGAAATGGCGATTGTGATAAATAATGGGATGATGTGGGGAAATGGAGGAACTAGCATGGGAAATGTGGAGCAGGTGAGGATGGGGCACTGGGTGATGGAGAAGGGGTGATGGGGGAGAAAGGTAGATGGGGAAGGATGGAGTAAGAATGGGGAAGATGGGGAAACGGGGTGATGGGGGAAATAGGGGTGATGGGGGAAGATGGGGGAATGATGGGAAATGGGGGAATGGAAGATGGGAAATGGGTGATGGGGGAATGTGTAATGGCAGCCTGGATGATGGGGGAGAAATGGAGTTGGGGAAATGTGGGGGTGATGAGGGAATAGGTGATGGGGAATGAAAGATGGGGGTGATGGGGGAATGGGGAAATGGGGGATGTGGTACAGGCCATCTGATACACAGTCCAGAATCCACTGTTCCCACTTCCACCAAGCTGTACTTGTCATCACAGCACTTACAATATGGCAAAAGGGTTGTTATTCAGGAGTCTTACATCTGGGAACAGAGAGTGTCTTTCCTTCAGTTCTCACTGCCCTGTCTGGGGTACTTCATGTTTTCTGCATCCAGCAGGTAAAATAGGTATACCTTCCTGTATCTCCTCTCTCGAACATTAGGATGTCTTTTTGTTAATAGCTGAGACGTGTTATATTTAAAACCAAGTCCCAGACAAACAATTGAGGAGACGTCCTATTGTTCAAGAGAGGAGATACAGAAGGTATACGCCACGGGGTACCCTATGGTTTTACCTGCTGGATCACGGAGAAGACATGACAAAGTGGGATGGAAAACCTACTTCAGCTTTGGAGGAACGGGTGAGTGAACTGAAGAGGGGAGCAAGGGCCAAGACTGATCGTCCCATGAGAGCTACGGCTTCAGTCTCTGGTGAGCAGTTTCCCAGATGGAGTGGAAGAGCTGATTTTACTCCAGCTCCTGTGATAACGAAGAATAATCCCTTTCAACACGACTTAAGTGTCCAATGCTGTGACGACCATTAGAGGGGCCCTGCCTCCAGCCAGGTGGAGGTAGGGACAATCGGATTAATTTCCATCATCACCTCCATTCCCCCATCACCCCCATTTCCCCATCACCCCTATTTCCCCCATCACCCCATTTCCCCCATCACCCCCATTTCTCCATCACCCCCATTGCCCCATCTCCCCCATTTCTCCCCCATCACCCCCATTTCTCCATCACCCCCATTGCCCCATCTCCCCCATTTCTCCCCCATCACCCCCATTTCCCATCACCCCCATTTCCTCCTCCCATTTCCCCCATCATCCCCATTACCCCTTCTCCCCATCACCATTTCTCCCCCATCACCCCCATTTCCCATCACCCCTATTTCCCCCATAACCCCATTTCTCCCCCATCACTCCCATTTTCCATTACCCCCATTCCCCCCCCAACACCCCCATTCCCCCATTTCCCATCACCTCCATTCCCCCATCACCCCCATTTCCCCCCATCACCCCCATTCCCCATCACCCCTATTTCCCCATCACCCCCATTTCCCATCACCCCATTGCCTCATCACCCCCATTTCCCATCACCCCCATTTCTACCCCCATCTCCCCCATTTCTCCATCACCCCCATTGCCCCATCTCCCCCATTTCTCCCCCATCACCCCCATTTCCCATGACCCCCATTTCTCCTCCCATTTCCCCCATCATCCCCCTTACCCCTTCTCCCCATCAGCATTTCTCCCCCATCACCCCCATTTCCCCATCACCCCCATTACCCCCATTACCCCCACCACCCCCATTTCCCCATCACCCCTATCACCCCCATCACCCCCATTTCTCCCATCATCCCCATTACCCCTTCTCCCCCATCACCCCCATTTCTCCCCCATCACCCCCATAACCCCATTTCTCCCCCATCACTCCCATTTTCCATCACCCCCATTTCCCATCACCCCCATTCCCCCCAACACCCCCATTCCCCCATTTCCCATCACCCCCATTCCCCCATCACCCCTATTTCCCATCACCCCATTTCCCCCATCACCCCCATTTCCCCCATTGCCTCATCACCCCCATTTCCCCCCATCACCCCCATTTCTACCCCCATCTCCCCCATTTCTCCATCACCCCCATTTCCCCATCTCCCCCATTTCTCCCCCATTTCTCCCCCATCACCCCCATTTCCCATCACCCCCCTTTCTCCTCCCATTTCCCCCATCATCCCCATTACCCCTTCTCCCCATCACCATTTCTCCCCCATCACCCCCATTCCCCCCATCACCCCATAACCCTCATTCCCCCCATCACCCCCATCACCCTATAACCCCCATTCCCCCATCACCCCCATTTCCCCTCCCATTTCCCCCATCATCCCCATCTCCCCCATTTCTCCCCCATCACCCCCATTTCTCCTCCCATTTCCCCCATCATCCCCCTTACCCCTTCTCCCCATCAGCATTTCTCCCCCATCACCCCCATTTCCCCATCACCCCTATTTCCCCCCATCACCCCATTCCCCCCATAACCCCCATTCCCCCATCACCCCCATTTCCCCTCCCATTTCCCCCATCATCCCCATTACCCCCATTTCTCCCCCATCACCCCCATTTCCCCATCACCCCCATTCCCCCCATCACCCCCATTCCCCCATCACCCCCATTTCCCATCACCCCCATTTCCCCATCACCCCCATTTCCCCTCCCATTTCCCCCATCACCCCCATTTCTCCCCCATCACCCCCATTTCCCCCCCCAACCTCTCACCATTGCTAGACTTAAGATCCCGGTGCAGGAGAGGCACGGGGGTACCGGCGTGCAGGTACCGCATCCCCGTGGCCACCTGCCGAGCCCAATCGAGCAGCACAGCCGGGGGCACCCTGCGGCCGGCGAGGGCTCGGTTCAGGGGTCCCCCGGCCGCGAACTCCATGACGAGGCAGAGATGGGGGGGATCGAGGCACACGGCCCTCAGAGCCACCACGTTGGGATGCCGGAGCCTCGCGTAGAGCCGAGCCTCCCGCCGCAGGCTCGCAGCCCCCGCAGCCCCCGCGTCCCCCCGAGCCGCCTTCACCGCTACCACTTCGCCCCTCCACGTCCCCCGGAACACCCGCCCGAAGCCGCCAGCCCCGATCAGCTCCTCCAAACGTAGCTCCGCGAACGCCGCCCGAGCCGGCTCCGCGCACGGCAGCGGAGGGGATGGGGAGCGGGAGCCGGGGGGGGATGAAGGGGAACGGGAACCGAGGGGGGATGAAGGAGAACGGGAACGGGAGCCGCGGGGGGATGAAGGGGAACGGGAGCCGCGGGGGGATGAAGGGGATGGGGAACGGGAGCCGGGAGGGGATGAAGGGGACCGGGAACCGGGAGGGGATGAAGGGGAACGGGAACCGAGAGGGGATGAAGGGGATGGGGACCGGGAGCCGGGGGGGGATGAAGGGGATGGGGGTGCCCAGGCCCAATCCATGGCAAACCCCCCCGCGGGTCCTATAGGGGTGCCCCGGGGGGGGGGGGCTGGGTTATAGGAGGCTGAAGGGGTCCTGGGGGTGCCCAGGGGGTGCTGGGGGTGCCTGGGTTATAGGAGCCTAAGGAGGTCCTAGGGGTGCCCAGGGGGTTCTATGGGTGCCTCCTGTAGGAGCCTAAGGAGGTCCTAGGGGTGCCTCCTATAGGAGCCCAAAGAGGCCCTATGGGTGCCCAGGCAGTTCTAGGGGTGCCTCCTATAGGAACCCAAAGAGGCCCTATGGGTGCCCAGGCAGTTCTAGGGGTGCCTCCTATAGGAACCCAAAGAGGCCCTATGGGTGCCCAGGGGGTTCTAGGGGTGCCTCCTGTAGGAGCCAAAGAGGCCCTATGGGTGCCCGAGCAGGTCTTATGGGTGCCCAGGGGTTCTAGGGGTGCCTCCTATAGGAGCCTAAGGAGGTCCTGTGGGTGCCTGGGTTATAGGAGCCTAAGGAGGTCCTATGGTTGCCCCGGGGGTCCTATGGGTGTCTCCTATAGGAGCCAAAGAGGTCCTACGGGTGTCTGGGTTATAGGAGCCTAAGGAGGACCTATGGGTGTCAGGACAGGTCCTATGGGTGCCCAGAGGCTCCCACAGCAGCCCTATAGGGGTCTGGATGGGGGTCTGTGGGCACCAGGGACTCCTATGGGTGCAATAGGGGGATCCCCATGGAAGCGCTGTAGAGGTCACCCTATAGGTGCTGCCTATAGGTGCTGGGGGTCCCACTGGGGCACGGGGGGGGGGGGGGTGTCTGGGGATTCCTATGGGGTTCTAGGGGTTCCTAGGGGGGTCTGGGAGTGCCCTATGGGGGTGCCCTATGGGGTTCTAGGGGTTCCTATGGGGGTCTGGGGGTGCCCTATGGGGTTCTAGGGGTTCCTAGGGGTTCCTATAGGGGTCTGGGGGTGCCCTATGGCTCCTGTGGGTCCCCACTGGTCCCTGCTCCTCAGCTCTGTTCCTGGCTCCTATGGACCCCAGGGAGTCCCCACTGCTTCCTGGTGGGTTCTATAGGGTCCTGTAGGTCCCTGTTGTTCCCCTGAGTGCCTGAGGGTCCCTATGGATTCCTGAGAGTTCCTATGGCTCCTCCTGGTCCCTGTCACTCCTTTTGGTCCCTCTTCCTCCTATAGATCCCTGCGGGTCCCTATAGATCCCTGTTAACCCCTAAAGACCCCTGTGACCCCCTATAGATCCCCACGGGTCCCTGCAGACCCCTGTGAGCCCCTATAGATCCCTGAGCCCCTATAGATCCCTGTGAACCCCTATAGATCCCTGTTAACCCCTATAGATCCCTGAGCCCCTATAGATTCCTATTAACCCCTATAGACCCCTGTGACCCCCTATAGATCCCCACGGGTCCCTGCAGACCCCTGTGAACCCTATAGATCCCTGCAAACCCCTATAGATCCCTGAGCCCCTATAGATCCCTGACCCCTATAGATTCCTCTTAACCCCTATAGACCCCTGTGACCCCCTATAGATCCCAGAGCCCCTATAGATCCCTGTGAGCCCCTATAGAGACCTGTACGTCCCTGCAGACCCCTCTTAACCCCTATAGATCCCTGACCCCCTATAGATCCCCGCGGGTCCCTGCAGACCCCTCTTAACCCCTATCGATCCCCCTGACCCCCTATAGATCCCCACAGGTCCCTATAGGTCCCTGTTACTCCTCTAGGTCCCCGTAGGCCCCAGTGGGTCCCAATAGGCCCCAGTGGGTCCCAATAGGTCCCAATAGGCCCCAGTGGGTCCCAATAGGCCCCAACAGGCCCCGTGCCCCCTCCCCCCCCCCGTAGCCTCCCAGGCCCCCGCCGCCCCCTCCCTCGTTCCCCTCCCCCTCCTCCCGGTCCCGTCCCGTCCCCTCCTGGTCCCCGCCTGCGCCCCCCCCCCCGGGGTTCTCGGGGTGGGGGAGGGGAGGGGGGGGGGGGATGGGGGGAAGGAAGCGGCGTCCGGTGGCGGCGGCGGCGGCGGAGGCTTAGGCCGGGGTCTGCGGCGGCTCCCCCCGCGCTGGCTGCAGGCGGCCCCGGGGGGGCAGGGCCGGGACATGGCCACCGGGACAAAGGAAAAG
>NW_026640935.1:0-646 GCF_028554395.1 Pezoporus wallicus
TCAAGAAGAACAACTCTGATACCCAATAAATCAGCATTGTGACGAATGACTATTAATCCAGTCAAATCTGTCGTTATCTCAGCCCTTCGTGCCCCACGTTGGGCGCCAAAAGAACTGTCGTGGTTTAAACCCAGTCAGGTAATTCGTTCGCTCACTTCCCCCCCCTTTCTTGCCCTCCCCCTGCTCTCGGAGGGACAGAGAGGAGAATCGAAAAGAATGCAACTCCCACGGGTTGAGATAAGAACAGTTTAGTAACTAAGGTATAACACAAATCACTACTGCTACCACCAATGATAATAATGATAAAGGAAATAACAAGGGAACAGAATACAACACCTCACCACCAGCTGACCGATAACTCGTCCCCCAAGCCCGACCAAGCTCCGACCAATACCTCCTCCAACCCTGCAGTCTCCCAGCCCTTCCGGCTAACTCCCAGTTACATCCTGGGCATGACGTGCTGTGGTATGGAATAGCTCTTTGGTCAGTTTGGGTCAGGTGTCCTGTCTCTGCTTCCTCCCAGCTTCCCCTCCTCCCTGGCAGAGCATGAGGCTCACAAAGTCCTTGGCCAAACCAAAACATCTCTATCAGCTCTGTTCCCGAGCTGAAAGTCAAAACACTGCACCGCACCAGCTACCAAGGAGGA
>NW_026640937.1:0-6486 GCF_028554395.1 Pezoporus wallicus
TCGGGTGGTTATTGAGTCAGAGTCCCAGACCCGCAAGCAGTGTCATCTTTCATCGGCGGAGGAAGAATGCAATCAGACTCAATATGAGTGATAAGCAGACTTCGTTTATTGATTCAACTTGTCATCTTTTATACTCTTACAATGATTTACGCCTACTAGTCAGTTGCTGATAGGCTGCAAGCCTAAAGGTTACATTAATATACTTCTCCTACTTGCGGTTTACTTGCGGTTTAACGGCAGGCTAACATCCTTATTCCTGAGAGGGCACTTCCTCAAAGTTGTTTATCATACTTGTCCTCAACCGAACTTGACCTAGGGTTATTAGCGGTCGGTACTTTTCCACTGCCACGTCAATCTCGTAGCAGTAGAGATGTCAAGGCCGCTGAACCAGACTAGGCCGCAATCATCAAAACTGACTTTCTCGATACAGAGGGTCACTAGACCCACTGTGCCCTTTCTTTCTAAGCCATTCTTCAACAGAAAAGCATTTGAATGGAATCAGTCCAGAGCCTGCTCTCTGCTGGCAGCAACACAGTCAGCACAGAATGAACAGTGGCATCTGCTCACACGGCAGAAGGACCAGCAGGGAAAGCTAGTGCTGGGCCTCTTCAGCACACAAGCAGCTTTGCAACGGGGTCACCATCATTGCAGTCTCTCCTCGGTTTCATACCTAAAAGTCCATTTGAATCCAAATTCTCAGGTGGTGTCTCTCAGCTGCCCAGCAGCACAGTGAGTACAGCACGAACGTTTGGCCTCTGCTCCCACAGCAGAAGAGCCAGGATTGAAAGCTGGTGCTGGACCTGTTCAGCACACAATCACCTTTACATTGGTGCCTCCATCGTTGCTTTCACTGCTCACTTTCATACAGGAAAAGCATTTGAATGGAATCAGTCCAGAGCCTGCTCTCTGCTGGCAGCAACACAGTCAGCACAGAATGAACAGTGGCATCTGCTCCCACGGCAGAAGGACCAGCAGGGAAAGCTAGTGCTGGGCCTCTTCAGGACACAAGCAGCTTTGCAACGGTGTCACCATCATTGCAGTCTCTCCTCGGTTTCATACCTAAAAGTCCATTTGAATCCAAATTCTCAGGTGGTCTCTCTCAGCTGCCCAGCAGCACAGTGAGTACAGCACGAACGTTTGGCCTCTGCTCCCACAGCAGAAGAGCCAGGATTGAAAGCTGGTGCTGGACCTGTTCAGCACACAATCACCTTTACATTGGTGCCTCCATCGTTGCTTTCACTGCTCACTTTCATACAGGAAAAGCATTTGAATGGAATCAGTCCAGAGCCTGCTCTCTGCTGCGCAGCAACACAGTCAGCACAGAATGAACAGTGGCATCTGCTCACACAGCAGAAGGACCAGCAGGGAAAGCTAGTGCTGGGCCTCTTCAGCACACAAGCAGCTTTGCAACGGGGTCACCATCATTGCAGTCTCTCCTCGGTTTCATACCTAAAAGTCCATTTGAATCCAAATTCTCAGGTGGTCTCTCTCAGCTGCCCAGCAGCACAGTGAGTACAGCACGAACGTTTGGCCTCTGCTCCCACAGCAGAAGAGCCAGGATTGAAAGCTGGTGCTGGACCTGTTCAGCACACAATCACCTTTACATTGGTGCCTCCATCGTTGCTTTCACTGCTCACTTTCATACAGGAAAAGCATTTGAATGGAATCAGTCCAGAGCCTGCTCTCTGCTGCGCAGCAACACAGTCAGCACAGAATGAACAGTGGCATCTGCTCACAGCAGAAGGACCAGCAGGGAAAGCTAGTGCTGGGCCTCTTCAGCACACAAGCAGCTTTGCAACGGGGTCACCATCATTGCAGTCTCTCCTCGGTTTCATACCTAAAAGTCCATTTGAATCCAAATTCTCAGGTGGTCTCTCTCAGCTGCCCAGCAGCACAGTGAGTACAGCACGAACGTTTGGCCTCTGCTCCCACAGCAGAAGAGCCAGGATTGAAAGCTGGTGCTGGACCTGTTCAGCACACAATCACCTTTACATTGGTGCCTCCATCGTTGCTTTCACTGCTCACTTTCATACAGGAAAAGCATTTGAATGGAATCAGTCCAGAGCCTGCTCTCTGCTGCGCAGCAACACAGTCAGCACAGAATGAACAGTGGCATCTGCTCACACGGCAGAAGGACCAGCAGGGAAAGCTAGTGCTGGGCCTCTTCAGCACACAAGCAGCTTTGCAACGGTGTCACCATCATTGCAGTCTCTCCTCGGTTTCATACCTAAAAGTCCATTTGAATCCAAATTCTCAGGTGGTGTCTCTCAGCTGCCCAGCAGCACAGTGAGTACAGCACGAACGTTTGGCCTCTGCTCCCACAGCAGAAGAGCCAGGATTGAAAGCTGGTGCTGGACCTGTTCAGCACACAATCACCTTTACATTGGTGCCTCCATCGTTGCTTTCACTGCTCACTTTCATACAGGAAAAGCATTTGAATGGAATCAGTCCAGAGCCTGCTCTCTGCTGCGCAGCAACACAGTCAGCACAGAATGAACAGTGGCATCTGCTCACACGGCAGAAGGACCAGCAGGGGAAGCTAGTGCTGGGCCTCTTCAGCACACAAGCAGCTTTGCAACGGGGTCACCATCATTGCAGTCTCTCCTCGGTTTCATACCTAAAAGTCCATTTGAATCCAAATTCTCAGGTGGTCTCTCTCAGCTGCCCAGCAGCACAGTGAGTACAGCACGAACGTTTGGCATCTGCTCCCACAGCAGAAGAGCCAGGATTGAAAGCTGGTGCTGGACCTGTTCAGCACACAATCACCTTTACATTGGTGCCTCCATCGTTGCTTTCACTGCTCACTTTCATACAGGAAAAGCATTTGAATGGAATCAGTCCAGAGCCTGCTCTCTGCTGCGCAGCAACACAGTCAGCACAGAATGAACAGTGGCATCTGCTCACACGGCAGAAGGACCAGCAGGGAAAGCTAGTGCTGGGCCTCTTCAGCACACAAGCAGCTTTGCAACGGGGTCACCATCATTGCAGTCTCTCCTCGGTTTCATACCTAAAAGTCCATTTGAATCCAAATTCTCAGGTGGTGTCTCTCAGCTGCCCAGCAGCACAGTGAGTACAGCACGAACGTTTGGCCTCTGCTCCCACAGCAGAAGAGCCAGGATTGAAAGCTGGTGCTGGACCTGTTCAGCACACAATCACCTTTACATTGGTGCCTCCATCGTTGCTTTCACTGCTCACTTTCATACAGGAAAAGCATTTGAATGGAATCAGTCCAGAGCCTGCTCTCTGCTGCGCAGCAACACAGTCAGCACAGAATGAACAGTGGCATCTGCTCACACGGCAGAAGGACCAGCAGGGAAAGCTAGTGCTGGGCCTCTTCAGCACACAAGCAGCTTTGCAACGGGGTCACCATCATTGCAGTCTCTCCTCGGTTTCATACCTAAAAGTCCATTTGAATCCAAATTCTCAGGTGGTGTCTCTCAGCTGCCCAGCAGCACAGTGAGTACAGCACGAACGTTTGGCCTCTGCTCCCACAGCAGAAGAGCCAGGATTGAAAGCTGGTGCTGGACCTGTTCAGCACACAATCCCATTTACATTGGTGCCTCCATCGTTGCTTTCACTGCTCACTTTCATACAGGAAAAGCATTTGAATGGAATCAGTCCAGAGCCTGCTCTCTGCTGCGCAGCAACACAGTCAGCACAGAATGAACAGTGGCATCTGCTCACACAGCAGAAGGACCAGCAGGGAAAGCTAGTGCTGGGCCTCTTCAGCACACAAGCAGCTTTGCAACGGGGTCACCATCATTGCAGTCTCTCCTCGGTTTCATACCTAAAAGTCCATTTGAATCCAAATTCTCAGGTGGTGTCTCTCAGCTGCCCAGCAGCACAGTGAGTACAGCACGAACGTTTGGCCTCTGCTCCCACAGCAGAAGAGCCAGGATTGAAAGCTGGTGCTGGACCTGTTCAGCACACAATCACCTTTACATTGGTGCCTCCATCGTTGCTTTCACTGCTCACTTTCATACAGGAAAAGCATTTGAATGGAATCAGTCCAGAGCCTGCTCTCTGCTGCGCAGCAACACAGCACAGAATGAACAGTGGCATCTGCTCACACGGCAGAAGGACCAGCAGGGAAAGCTAGTGCTCTGTCTCTTCAGCACACAAGCAGCTTTGCAACGGGGTCACCATCATTGCAGTCTCTCCTCGGTTTCATACCTAAAAGTCCATTTGAATCCAAATTCTCAGGTGGTGTCTCTCAGCTGCCCAGCAGCACAGTGAGTACAGCACGAACGTTTGGCCTCTGCTCCCACAGCAGAAGAGCCAGGATTGAAAGCTGGTGCTGGACCTGTTCAGCACACAATCACCTTTACATTGGTGCCTCCATCGTTGCTTTCACTGCTCACTTTCATACAGGAAAAGCATTTGAATGGAATCAGTCCAGAGGCTGCTCTCTGCTGCGCAGCAACACAATCAGCACAGAATGAACAGTGGCATCTGCTCACACGGCAGAAGGACCAGCAGGGAAAGCTAGTGCTGGGCCTCTTCAGCACACAAGCAGCTTTGCAACGGGGTCACCATCATTGCAGTCTCTCCTCGGTTTCATACCTAAAAGTCCATTTGAATCCGAATTCTCAGGTGGTGTCTCTCAGCTGCCCAGCAGCACAGTGAGTACAGCACGAACGTTTGGCCTCTGCTCCCACAGCAGAAGAGCCAGGATTGAAAGCTGGTGCTGGACCTGTTCAGCACACAATCACCTTTACATTGGTGCCTCCATCGTTGCTTTCACTGCTCACTTTCATACAGGAAAAGCATTTGAATGGAATCAGTCCAGAGCCTGCTCTCTGCTGCGCAGCAACACAGTCAGCACAGAATGAACAGTGGCATCTGCTCACACGGCAGAAGGACCAGCAGGGAAAGCTAGTGCTCTGCCTCTTCAGCACACAAGCAGCTTTGCAACGGGGTCACCATCATTGCAGTCTCTCCTCGGTTTCATACCTAAAAGTCCATTTGAATCCAAATTCTCAGGTGGTGTCTCTCAGCTGCCCAGCAGCACAGTGAGTACAGCACGAACGTTTGGCCTCTGCTCCCACAGCAGAAGAGCCAGGATTGAAAGCTGGTGCTGGACCTGTTCAGCACACAATCACCTTTACATTGGTGCCTCCATCGTTGCTTTCACTGCTCACTTTCATACAGGAAAAGCATTTGAATGGAATCAGTCCAGAGCCTGCTCTCTGCTGCGCAGCAACACAGTCAGCACAGAATGAACAGTGGCATCTGCTCACACGGCAGAAGGACCAGCAGGGAAAGCTAGTGCTGTGTCTCTTCAGCACACAAGCAGCTTTGCAACGGGGTCACCATCATTGCAGTCTCTCCTCGGTTTCATACCTAAAAGTCCATTTGAATCCAAATTCTCAGGTGGTCTCTCTCAGCTGCCCAGCAGCACAGTGAGTACAGCACGAACGTTTGGCATCTGCTCCCACAGCAGAAGAGCCAGGATTGAAAGCTGGTGCTGGACCTGTTCAGCACACAATCCCCTTTACATTGGTGCCTCCATCGTTGCTTTCACTGCTCACTTTCATACAGGAAAAGCATTTGAATGGAATCAGTCCAGAGCCTGCTCTCTGCTGCGCAGCAACACAGTCAGCACAGAATGAACAGTGGCATCTGCTCACACGGCAGAAGGACCAGCAGGGAAAGCTAGTGCTCTGCTTCTTCAGCACACAAGCAGCTTTGCAACGGGGTCACCATCATTGCAGTCTCTCCTCGGTTTCATACCTAAAAGTCCATTTGAATCCGAATTCTCAGGTGGTCTCTCTCAGCTGCCCAGCAGCACAGTGAGTACAGCACGAACGTTTGGCCTCTGCTCCCACAGCAGAAGAGCCAGGATTGAAAGCTGGTGCTGGACCTGTTCAGCACACAATCCCCTTTACATTGGTGCTGCACAATCTGCTCACACGGCAGAAGGAGCAGCAGGGAAAGCTAGTGCTCTGGGTCTTCAGCACACAAGCAGCTTTGCAACGGGGTCACCATCTGCAGTCTCTCCTCGGTTTCATACCTAGAACAGCACGAACGTTTGGCCTCTGCTCCCACAGCAGAAGAGCCAGGATTGAAAGCTGGTGCTGGACCTGTTCAGCACACAATCACCTTTACATTGGTGCCTCCATCGTTGCTTTCACTGCTCACTTTCATACAGGAAAAGCATTTGAATGGAATCAGTCCAGAGCCTGCTCTCTGCTGCGCAGCAACACAGTCAGCACAGAATGAACAGTGGCATCTGCTCACACGGCAGAAGGATCAGCAGGGAAAGCTAGTGCTCTGCTTCTTCAGCACACAAGCAGCTTTGCAACGGGGTCACCATCATTGCAGTCTCTCCTCGGTTTCATACCTAAAAGTCCATTTGAATCCAAATTCTCAGGTGGTGTCTCTCAGCTGCCCAGCAGCACAGTGAGTACAGCACGAACGTTTGGCCTCTGCTCCCACAGCAGAAGAGCCAGGATTGAAAGCTGGTGTTGGACCTGTTCAGCACAC
>NW_026640938.1:0-635 GCF_028554395.1 Pezoporus wallicus
CTGAAAAAGAAACAGAAGCAGACACACTGAGAGAGGGCTCAAAGCTGCACCCTTCCCTCACTAAGCGCCATCTCCCCCTCTCGTCACTTTACCGCTGGCCTGTGCAGATCTTCGGTTCTATGTCTGAGACCAGGTATCGCCTACAAAACACAACACAAGGGATGTTTCAAATTCCACAAAGATTACAAGACACAGAGTCTCCTGTTGCTGCAGTCTGCGAAGCATAGCTCAGCGTGTTCAATTCAGCTCGGGGGCAGGTTATCTCGCTTGGCCCCTCGCTCCGCACCTCCAAATTAACATAGAGCAAGTCAAAAGCCAGCCAGGAGAAGAAGGCATAGCTTCCTTCTGACACCACAAATTGACTCACCTGGTACTGTCACTCAGCTCAACCCTCCTCCATCAGCCTCTCACACGTGGCTAACCATCTCACCATCTGCAAGAACAGCCGGGTCTTATTCACAGCAGTGTCAAGCAAAAGCTTGTTCTGCCTGCCTCTAAGTCTCACCCCAAACTACACTGACACAGGGGGTTGAGGGGCATACACAGACTCTGATTCAGACAATCTCAACACAGACCCTCACACCCTCTGCCTCAGACACTAACTCTACATAGACTATCCCACCCACCCCCAAGCA
>NW_026640939.1:0-644 GCF_028554395.1 Pezoporus wallicus
CACTCGAATGCAGCCTCTACGGAGCTTGCTCTGAGCTGCCAAGTAGCACAGCGATTAGAGCACGAACGTCTGGCCTCTGCTCCCTGAGCCGTAGAGCCAGGAGGGAAAGCATGTGCTGGGCATCTTCAGCACACAGTCAGCTTTGCAACGGTGTCACCATCATTGCTGTCGCTCCTCGGTTTCATACTTAAAAGTCCATTTGAGTGCAACCTCTCCGAAGCTTGTTCTCGGCTGCCCAGGGGCAGAACGATAAGTGCACGAACGTCTGGCTTCTGCTCCCAGATCCGAAGAGCCAGGAGGGAAAGCATGTGCTGGGCATCTTCAGCACACAGTCAGCTTTGCAACGGTGTCACCATCATTGCTGTCGCTCCTCGCTTTCATACCTAAAGGTCCATTTGAATGCACCCTCTTCGGAGCTTGCTCTCGGCTGCCCAGCTGCACAGTGAGTAGAGCACGAACAGTTGCCGTCTGCTCCCACAATCGAAGAGCCAGGAGGGAAAGGTAGGGTTAGGGTTAGGGTTAGGGTTAGGGGTTAGGGTTAGGGTTAGGGTTAGGGTTAGGGTTAGGGTTAGGGGTTAGGGTTAGGGTTAGGGTTATGGTTAGGTTTAGGGTTAGGGTTAGGGTTAGGGTTAGGGTTAGGATTA
>NW_026640940.1:0-6422 GCF_028554395.1 Pezoporus wallicus
GGGGGGAGCAACTGAAACCAATGGGGATGGGGGGACAACCAGAAACCTAATGGATGGGGGATGGGGGGGCAATGGGGAAGGGGGAGCAACTGCAACTAATGGGGATGGGGGGGATGGGGGCAATGGGGGGGAGCAACTGAAAACTAATGGGGATGGGGGGGATGGGGGGCAATGGCAGAGCAACTGCACCAATGGGGATGGGGGATGGAAGAAGGGGGGGAGTAACTGAAATCACTAGATGGGGATGGGGGGCAATGGGGAGGGGGGGACCAACTGCAACCAATGGGGATGGGGGTGGGATGGGGGGGCAATGGGGAGGGGGGGACCAACTGCAACCAATGGGGATGGGGGGGCAATGGGGACGGGGGGGACGGGGGAACCAATGGGGAGGGGGGAGCCCCAAGTGTAACCAATGGGGATGGGGGGGGCGCAACTGTAACCAATGGGGATGGGGGGTGTACGGGGAAACCAATGGGGAGGGGGGAGCCCCAACTGTAACCAATGGGGAGATGGGGGGTACGTGGGAACCAATGGGGAAGGGGGAGCCCCCACTGTAACCAATGGGAATAGGGGTCCTGGGAATAACCAATGAGGAGGAAGAATTCCTGAGACCATCCAATGGGGATGGGGGCACCCCTGGGTGTAACCAATGGGGATGGGGGGGGGGATCCTGGGGGTAACCAATGGGGATGGGGAATCCCTGAGAGCATCCAATGGGGACAGGGATCCGTAAATGCAACCAATGGGGAGGAGGGATCCCCGAGTGTACCCAATGGGGATGAGGGAGCCCCAAGTGTATCCAGTGGGGATGGGGGTGCCGCTGGGGGTACCCAATGGGGCCGGGCCCCCGCGCTCACCGGTCTCCAGGTACCAGAGGTCCTTGCAGCAGACCTGGTTGTTCCAGGCCTTGCGGTACCCGTCCCGCCCGCTCCAGATGTAGAGCCGGGTGGCGATGGCCACGGCGCAGTGCCCGGCGCGCGCCCGCGGCACGTTGTCCTCCAGCGTGTCCATGACGATGGGCTCCCAGGCCATGGAGTCTGCGGGGCACCGGGGGGGTCAGGAGGGCGCTTGGGGGGGGGTGAAGGTGGGTTTGGGGTGTTTTGGGGTATTTCAGGGTGTTTTGGGGGTATTTTGGGGTACTTCAGGGTGTTTTGGGGGTATTTCAGGGGTATTTGGGGATTTTTCAGGGATATTTTGGTGCGTTTCAGGGGTGTTTCGGGGTGGTTTTGGGCAGTCCCATACCCAGGTTGAGGCAGGCCAGCGTGTTTGTGCACTTCCACTCCTTCTCGTGCGTCGCCACCTTCACGTCGTCCATGACAAGGGGCACCCAGCCCCCAAACACGTACATCCTGGGGGATGGGGGGAGAGCAATGGGGTCAGGGGGGCCTGGGGAGGGGGCTGGGGTCCTGGGAGGCAGAGGAGGGGGGTTCAGGGCCCCCCTGGCCTCACTTGTTGCCGATGGTGGTGGCTGAGTGGAGGCTGCGCGGTAACGGGGCCACCCCGCTGAGGCTGGGCTTGTTCCACGTCAGCGTCTCTGCAGCAGGGACAGCAATGGAACCAATGGAATCAATGGAACCAATGGCATCAATTGCACCAGCAACATCAATGGCATTAACAGCACCAATGGAATCAATAGCACCAATGGCATCAGTGGCATCAATGGCACCAGCAACATCAATGGCATTAACAGCACCAATGGAATCAATAGCACCAATGGCATCAGTGGCATCAATGGAACCAGCAACATCAATGGCATTAATGGCACCAATAGCATCAATGGAACCAATGGCATCAATGGCATCAACGGTACCAGTAGCATCAATGGTACCAGTGATGCCAATAGCACCAATTCTATCAATGGCACTGATGGTACCAATAGCACCAATGGCATCAATGGCACTGATGGTACCAATGGCACTGATGGTACCAATAGCAGCAATGGCATCAATGGCACTGATGGTACCAGTAACACCAATGGCATCAATGGCACCGATGGTAGCAATAGTACCAGTGACGCCAACGGCACCGATGGCACCAATTACAACGGCCCCAAAGCGCGTTGCCCCCCTCACCGATGTCCAGGGTCCAGAGGTCTCCCAGGCGGCAGCCGCTCATGCCGCCGTAGATGACGAGGCGCGAGCGCCGCGCCGCGCGCTCCGTGTACACCACGGCCGTGTGGGACTCGCGCGGCGGCGGCAGCACCCCGTAGGTGATGGGGATGTCCCAGGCCAGCACCCCGGAGCCGGCGCGCAGCTCCAGCACGTACAGGTCATTCAGGTACCTGTGGGGCAGGGGAGGGAGGGATGGACGCGGTCCCCGGTGGCTGTGGGGGGACGGGGCAGGCGTGGGGCGCGCCGGGGGCCCCCCCTCACCGGGGGATGTTGTTCTTGGGGTCCTCGCTGTCGTTGGCCAGCCCCCCGAACAGGTAGCACTTGTTGCCCACCAGCGAGAAGCTGTGGCCCAGGCGCGGGCACGGGGGGGGCCCGTTCTTGGGGGTCTTCGCCTTCAGGCGCTTCCATTCCCAGCGGCTCGCCTGGGGGGGTGTGGGATAGGGGCAGTCCCAGATTCTATGGGGCAGCCCCAACTGCACAGGAACAACCCCTGCACCATAGGAACCACCCCCAGCCCCATAGGAACAACCCTTGAACCATAGGAAACCCCCCCCCAGCCCCATAGGACCCCATAGCAAGACATGGACACCCCCGTAACAGCACTGACACCCCCATAGCGACAACAATTCCTTATAACGATGGTCCATAAAAATAGCAATCCTCCCACAGCGACCCCCCCCATAGCTACAGCGACGCTCCCATAGCGACCCCATAGTGACACTGACACCCCCCCAACGACCACCCTCCCCATAGTGGCAGTAACCCCCCAGGCCCATAGCCCAGCGCCACATCTGCAGCTCTGAGGTCAATGCTGTACTTGCCATACTCAACCAGCCCCATAGCACACCCCACAGCTCTCTATAGCCCCATAGCTCCCCATAGCCCCCTACCTGCAGCTCACAGAGGTCGTTGCTGTACTTGCCGTACTCCACCAGCCCCATAGCACACCCCATAGCTCTCTATAGCCCCATAGCTCCCCATAGCCCCCTACCTGCAGCTCATAGAGATCGTTGCTGTACTTGCCGTACTCCACCAGCCCCACAGCACACCCCATAGCTCTCTATAGCCCCATAGCTCCCCATAGCCCCCTACCTGCAGCTCATAGAGATCGTTGCTGTACTTGCCGTACTCCACCAGCCCCATAGCACACCCCATAGCTCCCCATAGCCCCATAGCTCCCCATAGCCCCCTACCTGCAGCTCATAGAGATCGTTGCTGTACTTGCCGTACTCCACCAGCCCCATAGCACACCCCATAGCTCCCCATAGCCCCATAGCTCCCCATAGCCCCCTACCTGCAGCTCATAGAGATCGTTGCTGTACTTGCCGTACTCCACCAGCCCCATAGCACACCCCATAGCTCCCCATAGCCCCCTACCTGCAGCTCATAGAGGTCGTTGCTGTACTTGCCGTACTCCACCAGCCCCATAGCACACCCCATAGCTCCCCATAGCCCCCTACCTGCAGCTCATAGAGGTCGTTGCTGTACTTGCCGTACTCCACCATGCCGCCGAACACCAGGAGCCGGGTCCCGTCGCAGACGAAGCCGTAGGCAGCGCAGCCGGGGGGGATGTCCCCGCGCACGGCCGGGATGAACCATTGGTTGGTGGCTGCGGGGGGAGGCGGGGTCAGCCCCGCCCATGGCCCCGCCCACTGGGACATCCGCCACCCCCCACCCCCAACCCCAGTGGGGTCATCCCGGGGCCTTAACGGGGGTAACCCAGCGCCCCCAACTGACACACCCCCCCCCCCCCCCCCCGCTACCCACTGACACCCCCCCATTGACCAAGCCCATTGTCACCCCCATTGACACCCCTACTGATACCCCATTATCACCCCCATGGGGCAACCCCCTTGGTACCCCCATTGACACCCCTACTGATACCCCATTGACACCCCTACTGATACCCCATGGCACCACCCCCCCCCATTCCCAGCCCTATTGATACCCCAATGACACCGCTATGGGACCCCCATGCTGACACCCCACTGATGCCCCCATTGCTGGCCCATTGACCCCCCCAGTTGATCTCCCCATTCACGCCTCATTAATGCCCCACTGACACCCCCTTTGCCACCACATTGATATCTCATTGCTATCTTCATTCACTGTGCCATTACCAGCCCATTGACTCCCTATTGATTCCCCCATTGACGACCCATTGCCACCTCCACTGATGCCCCATTAAACCTGATGCCCTTTACCCCCCCATCGATACCCCATTACCACCCAATGCCCCCCCACTGTCACCCCAATTGATGCCCCATTAACACCTCGTTGATGCCCCCATTACCACCCACCAGTGATATCCTATTACCCCACTGCCCCCCAATAGTGCCCCCATGCTGATGCCCCATTACTCCTCTGTTAATGCCCTATTAACATCTCATTGATGCCCCTATTATCACCCCCCATTGATGTCCCATTACCAACTCCATTATCACCCCGCATTGCCACCTCCACTACCCCCCCTTATCACACCCCATTGCTGCCCCATTACCAACCCCATTACCCCCCCATTGCCACCTCAATTACCCCCCCATTATTACCCCCATTGCTGCCCCATTACCAACCCCATTACCCCCCATTATCACATCCCATTGCTGCCCCCCATTACCCCCCCATAATGACACCCCATTCCCCCCCACTGCCCCCCTATAGCCGCTCACCGGTGTTGTAGACGTGCAGCTCATCGGCGATGCCCTCGTTGCCCCCCCCGAACACCACGATCAGCTCCTTTATGGCCACGGCGCGGTGGCCATGGCGCGGCCGCGGCACCGGTCCCGACCAGCCCAGGACCCGCTTCCAGCGCGGCTGCAGCGCGGGGGGGGCCGCGGCGGCGCGCGGGGGGGAGCCCCCCCCGCCCGGGGCCGCCATCAGCCCCTCGAGCACCTGCGGGAGGGGGGGTGGACGGGGTCAGAGCCCCCCATTGACACCCCATAATGACCTCCCCCCATAGAAACCCCCCCATGCAGATCTCGCCCAAGACCCCCATAGACCCTCCATAAACCCCCCCTACAAACCCCCACCCAGTGACCCCCCCATGGCCACCTTCATAACCCCCACCATAGACCCCTATGGAGACCCCCCCCAAAGAGACAATGACCCCCCCATAAAGACCTCCCCATAGCGACCCCCTCAATGACAATGGTACCCCCACAGCGGCAATAGCCCCCCCCATAAAACCCCCCTTAAAGTGCCAATTCTCCCTATACTAATTGCACCCCCCCCTTTACTCGAACGCCCCCTGGGGGTCAATTCCCTGCTCCCCACACTGCAATTAACCACAATTAATGCCCCCCTTTACAACTACCCGGGGGGGGGGCAATTACCGCTCTTCCATCCACAACTACCCCGGGGGGGGCAATTAACGCCACCTCCACTGCAACCACCCGGGGGGGGGCTCTGGACATCGCAATTCCCCCCCCACTCCCCCCGCACCGCAATTGCCCCCCCCCCCGGGGCATTTCCATGCATTCACCCCCCCCCCCCCCCATCACCACAATGGACCATTCCCCCCGCCCCCCACCAATTGCCCCCCCGTCCATTGCCCCTCCCCCGGCCTCCCCCACCCCCCCACCACCCCCCCCCCCCGCCATGGGAGCCGCCATCTTGTCTTGTAGCCGCCCTGGCGGAAAATGGCGGCGGCCGCCTCGCCCCCCCGCCGCTCACCGCTGACCCCTCCCGGCTCCCGGCCGCCCCCTGCCCGCCGCGCCGGCTCCGCCGCCCCCCCACGCACGCCGCCGGTCGCTGCCCGAGGCTCGGAGCGGGCCCGCAGCGGCGCTGCCGTTGGCCGCGGGCGCCCTCACGCCGCGCTGGGAGCCGCCATCTTGCGCCTGTGTCCAAGCGGCGGCTCCGCTTCCCCGCCCGCGCCATCTTCGCGGGTTGGGAGTAGGGGGGCGAACGGGCGCCGCCATCTTGGGCTCACAGATTTGGAGCCGGGGGGGGGGGCCCCTCGGCCGCTCCCCCCACGACGCCCTCCGGGACTGCAGGGAGCCCGGTACCGGCGCAGCACCCCGACGGGTCGTGACCCCCCCTTCCTCATATTTACCCCCCCCGGCGCTCCCCTTTACCCCGAGCCTCGTCCCAGGCAGCCCCGCGCTGTACGGAGCGCTCGGCCCGCCGTGGGCGCCGCCATCTTGGCCGCCTCTCCCCTACCCCGCTTCCTCCATAACCGCTCCTGCTCGGCACCGGGGTCTCCCCCACCCCGGTTCCCTCGGGGTTTTAACGCCCCACCCCCACCCCCGTTGCCGTTTTAAGGCCTCCGGGCCCGCTGAGCGCGGACGGGAGCGCGGACACCGCCGCCTCCCT
>NW_026640941.1:0-649 GCF_028554395.1 Pezoporus wallicus
ACTTGAAGGTGCTATATCCAACCATCCTCATTAAGGTGCAATATCGAACCATCCTTGAAGGTGCAGTATCCATCCTGCTGCTTCTCACCAGGGCAGGGTAGCCCTCTCCTTTCAGCTGACTAGGAACCATGAATGGACAAAGAGGAGAGGACTCTACTTTTTGCTATCCTCATGGCAGGGGTGTCAGAGCAGGAGAGGGCTAGCAGTGGTGGTCCATCACAGAAGAAGTGATTGATCGTCTTGGACCAACAGAACGGGAGACGAGATATGGAAACCGTGTGTGTGGTAGAGCTGATCACGCCAGCTAAGAAGGCACCAGCCAACAACCCAGTGCAAAGCCTTTGGGACATGACCATGGAGTAGGAGAAGGGGGTTACAAATGGCCACGTAGCGATCGTAAGCCGTAGCAGCCAGCACGTAGCACTCGTGGGAATTATTTCTCATCTTTTGGGTGCTGCCAGTCCAGTGTGAGTACATGAGGAATAAATAGCTGTTCTCTGTGACCCAGGAGGACCTCTTTGAGAGCAAATGTGGCTTTCCTTAGGGTAGGATGGTGCAGAACCAGGATTTCTCACCCCACTTTGCTTTAGACACGATGCCTAACTTGGAGACAAAAGATACATTCAGGCTTGATCAAAGATAAATTCTG
>NW_026640942.1:0-647 GCF_028554395.1 Pezoporus wallicus
TCGAAAGTAACAAGAATGCATAGCAAACGGGGGAAAAACTGGTTTAAATTTGATAGAAATGGGGAAAAATGGGTTAGAAATGAGCGAAAAACTCTGAAACCAGGAAGGAATTGGGCAAAAATTACCAAGGAAAATAAAAGCTTAAAAGGAGTTTAAACGCGGCAAAAATAGGATAGAAACTGCCAAAAATGGATTAAAAGGGGTTAGAACTTGACAAAAATGGGTTAGGAAAGGGGAAAAATAAATTAAAAATGGTTAGAAATTGAGAAATTTGGGTTAGGAAAAGAAACCAAAAAATGCTTAAAACGACTTAGAAAATGGAAATAAAAAAAGGGTTAGTATTGGCCAAAAGGGGCTTAAAACGTTTAAGAAAGTAACAAGAATGCATAGCAAACGGGGGAAAAACTGGTTTAAATTTGATAGAAATGGGGAAAAATGGGTTAGAAATGAGCGAAAAACTCTGAAACCAGGAAAGAATTGGGCAAAAATTAGCAAGGAAAAAAAAAAAAAAGCTTAAAAGGGGTTGAAACGTGACAAAAATGCGATAGAAATGGCCAGAAATGGTTTAAAAGGGGTTAGAACTTGACAAAAATGGGTTAGGAAAGGGGAAAAATAACTTAAAAATGGTTATAAATTGAGAAATTTGG
>NW_026640943.1:0-63624 GCF_028554395.1 Pezoporus wallicus
GACGAGTTCCACCGGGAAGCCCGTGTCCTTCCGGGTAACTCCCAGTCAACCCCCACCCCGGATATGACGTGCTGTGGTATGGAATACCTCCCTGGCTAGCCCGAGTCAGGCGCCCCATCTCTGCTTCCTCCCAGCTTCCCCTCCTCCCTGGCAGAGCATGAGCCTCAAAAAGTCCTTGGTCAGGGTAAACATCACTTAGCAACAACCGAAAACATCGGCTTCACCAACACTGTTCTCAGGCTGGAAGTCTACTGCTACTGCTGAACCCAGGACACACCTTAACCCAACCCCCTGACCCTAACACTAGCCATAACCCATCCGAACCATACACCTAAACCTAACCCCTAATACTTACCCTAACACCTAACCCTAAACCTAAGCCTAACACATCTTAACACTTGCCCTACCACTAACCCTTACCCTGAACCCTAACCCTAACCCCTAAGTCTAACCCTAACCCTAACCCTTAGGCTAACCTTAATCCATGCTAACCCATAACCCTAACCCTGAACTCCCATAGCCAAAGAACCAGGCTAGAAAGCTGGTGCTGGGCATCTTCAGCACACAGTGAGCTTTGCTACGGTGCCGCCGAGATTGGTGTCGCTCCTCACGTTCCCACCTAAAAGTCCATTTGATATCAATGTCCTTGGTGGTAGCTCTCGGCTGCCCAACAGCAGAGTGAGTAGAGCATGAATGTTTGGCTAAGCCAGGCTAATGTAATGTACCACAACCCTGACTCGGGTGGGCTAGTCTAAGATAGTCTAACCTAGTCTAACCCAGGCAGAGCTAGGGTAGGCTAGGCTAATCTAAGGCAGGCTAGGCTAAACCAGGCCTAACCCCAACCCTAACCCTAATCCTAACCCTAACCCCTAAAGCTAATGGGTGCTAACTTAACCCTAAACACCTACCCTTACACTAAATATAACCAACCCTAACCATACACCTAAGCATAACCCCTAATACTTACCTTAACACCTAACCCTAAAACTAAGCCTAACACATCATAAACCTTACCCTAACACTTACCCTAAATCCTAACCCTAACACTAACCCTAAACCCTAAGCTATAACCCCTAACGGTAACCATAATCCTTAACTGTAAGCCAAATTTTAAACCCTATCCCTACCCACTAACTGTAATCCATAACCCTAAACTTAAACCTTACCCTAAGCCTACTCCACCCTAACCCTAACTCGTAACCCTAACCTTCTAGACCCACAGCCAAAGAAGCAGGCCAGAAACCTGGTGCTAGGCATCTTCAGCACACAGTGAGCTTTGCTACGGTGCAACCCACGTAGGTGTCGCTCCTCACTTTCCCACCTAAAAGTCCATTTGAATCCAACTTCTTTGGTGGTAGCTGTTGGCTGCCCAACAGCAGAGGGAGTAGAGCACGAATGTTTGGCCTCTCACCGGCTAAATTAGGCTAATCTGATCTAACCCAGGCTAGGCTAACCCAGGCTTGGTTGGGCAAGGCTAACTCAGGCTAGGCAAGGATAGCCTGATCTAATCTAATGCAGGCAGAGTAGGCAAGGCTAGGCTACTCTAACCCAGGCTAGGGTAAACCAGACTAGGCTAGGCTAATGTAAGCCAGGCTAGGTTAGGCTAGTCTAATCTAAGGTAGCAGAGCTAGGCTATGAAAATCTAACCGAGGCTAGGCTAACACAAGCTAGGGTAGGCTATTCTAATCTAAGGCAGGCAAAGCTAGGCTAGGTTAGGGCAATGTAATGTAACCCAGACAGAGCTAGGGTAGGCTAGGCTTATATAAGGCAGGCAAGGCTAAACCAGGCCTAACCCTTACCCTTAACCCTAACCATGAGCCTAAACATAAGAGTAACATAGAATAACTCTAACCATTACCCTAACAACTAAAACTAACCTATCCTAAACCTAACACTTACCCTAAAGCTAAGCACAACCCATAATCTTAACCCTTATTATAGCTCTTATTTCTAACCCCTAACTCTAATTGCTGCCACCTTAACCCTAACCCCTGACCCTAACACTATCCAAAAGCCATCATAAGCATATACCTCACACTAATCCCTAATAATTACCCTAACACATCCTAAACCTTGGCCTACCACTAACCCTTACCCTAAACCCTAACCCTAACCCTAACCTGACTCTAACCCTAAACCTTACCCTAACTTTAATCCATCCTGACCTGTAACCCTAATCCTCTTCTCCCATAGCCAAAGAACCAGGCTAGAAAGCTGGTGCTGGGCATCTTCAGCACACAGTGAGCTTTGCTACGGTGCCGCCGAGATTGGTGTCGCTCCTTACTTTCCCATCTAGAAGTCCATTTGAATCCAACCTCTTTGGTGGTAGGTCTCGGCTGCCCAGCAGCAGAGGGAGTAGAGCACGAATGTTTGGCCTCTCACAGGCTAAACTAGACTAATCTAATGTAACCCAAGGCAGACTCATCTGGTCTAGGCTAACCCAGGCTAGGCTACGATAATCTAACCTAATCTAACCCTGCAGAGCTAGGCTATGCTCAGCTAATCTAACCAAGGCTAGGCTAATCTAGACAAGGCTAGGCTAATCCAGACTAAGATAGGCTAGTCTAATCTAACCTAGCAGAGCTAGGCTATGGTAATCTAACCGAGGCTATGCTAATAGATGCTAGGCTCGGCTATTGTAATCTAAAGCAGGCAGAGCTAGGCTAATCTAAGCCAAGCTAGGATAGGTTAGGCTAATGTAATGTAACCTAACCCAGGCAGAGCTAGGGTAGGCTAGGCTAAAGCAGGCCTAACCTTACCCCTGACCCTAACCCTTACCCCTAACCCCAATGTCTTCAAGCTAACTATAACCCCTAACCGTAAACCTAACACTTAACCCTAACCATGACCCTAATCGTAAGAGTAACACATGTGACCCCTGTTTCCCTAACCCCTATCACTAACCCATCCTAAATCTGCCCCTTGCCCTAAACCTAACCATAACCCATAACCTTAACCCTTACTCTCTTATTTCTAACCCTTAACTGTAATCGCTGCCACCTTAACCATAACCGCTGACCCTAATACTAGCGATAACCCATCCTAGCTGTACACCTAAACCTAACCCCTAATACTTACCCTAACACCTAACCCTAAACCTAAGCCTAACACATTCTAAAACACACCAATAACCCCTAACCTAAACCGTAACCCCAACCCCTAACTCTAACCATCACCCTAAACCTTACCCTAACCTTAATACACCTTAACTTGTAACCCTAATCCTGTACTCCCATAGCCAAAGAACCAGGCTAGAGAGCTCTGCTGACCGTGCTGCTGGGCAGCCTAGGGTACCACCAAATGGGTTGGATTCAAATGGACTTTTGGGTGGGAAAGTGAGGAGCAACCCCAAGGTGGGTGGCACCGTAGCAAACCACACTCTGTGCCGAAGATGCGCAGCACCAGCTTTCTAGCCTGGTTCTTTGGCTATGAGTGTAGAGGATTAGGGTTACAAATTAGGGTGGATTAAGGGTAAGGTTTAGGGTTAGGTTTAGAGTTAGGGGTTAGGGTTAGGGTTTAGCCTAAGGGTTAATGGTATGGTAAGTTTTAGGATGTGTTAGGTTTAGGGTTAGGTGTTAGCGTAAGCATTAGGGGTTAGTGTTAGGTCTATGGTTAGGATGGGTTATAGCTAATGTTAGGGTCCGTGGGTTGGGTTAATCTGGCAGCCATTAGCGTTAGGGGTTAGAAAAAAGAGTTAGAGTAATTGTTAAGGTTATGGGTTATGGTTAGTTTTAATGTATGGTTTAGGTTTAGGATGGGTTAGTGTTAGGGTTTAGGATAATGGTTAGGGTAATAATGTGTTACTCTTACAATTAGGGTCATGGTTAGGGTTAAGGGTTAGGTTTACGGTTAGGGGTTACAGTTAGGGGTTACGGTTAGGGGTTACAGTTAGGCTGGACTTTTAGGTGGGAATGTGAGGAGCGACACCAATCTCGGCGGCACCGTAGCAAAGCTCACTGTGTGCTGAAGATGCCCAGCACCAGCTTTCTAGCCTGGTTCTTTGGTTATGGGAGTTCAGGGTTAGGGTTATGGGTTAGCATGGATTAAGGTTACCTAAGGGTTAGGGTTAGACTTAGGGGTTAGGGTTAGGGTTTAGGGTAAAGGTTAGTGGTAGGGCAAGTGTTAAGATGTGTTAGGCTTAGGTTTAGGGTTAGGTGTTAGGGTAAGTATTAGGGGTTAGGTTTAGGTGTATGGTTCGGATGGGTTATGGCTAGTGTTAGGGTCAGGGGGTTGGGTTAAGGTGGCAGCCATTAGGGTTAGGGCTTCGAAATAAGAGTTAGAGTAAGGGTTAAGGTTATGGGTTACGGTTAGGTTTAGATCAAGGGGCAGGTTTAGGATGGGTTAGTGTTAAGGGTTAGGGTAATGGTTAGGGTTCTTATGTGTTACTCTTATGATTTAGCCTAGCCTGCCTTAGATTAGCCTAGCCTACCCTAGCTCTGCCTGGGTTAGATTACATTACATAGCCCTAACCCTAACCGTGACCTCGCCTATCTTGGGTTAGATTAGCCTAGCTCTGCCTGCTTTAGATTACAATAGACTAGCCTAGCATTTATTAGCCTAGCTTCTGTTAGATTACCATAGCCTAGCACTTCTAGGTGAGATTAGCCTAGGCTAGCCTAGTCTGGATTAACCTAGCCTAGCCTAGCCTGGATTAGCCTAGCCTGGGTTAGATTAGCCGAGCCTAGCCTAGCTCTGCCTGGGTTAGATTAGGTTAGTCTATCCTAGCCTAGCCTGGGTTAGCCTAGCCCAGCCGAGTCTTTGTTGGGTTAGATTAGATTAGTCTAGTTTAGGCTCTGAGAGGCCAAACATTAGTGCTCTACTCATTCTGTTGCTGGACAGCCAAGACTTACCACCAAAGGGGTTGGATTCAAATGGACTTTTAGGTGGGAAAGTGAGGAGAGACACCAATGTGGGTTGCACCGTAGCAAAGCTCACTCTGTGGGTAACATTCCCAGTACTAGCTTTCTAGCCAGGTTCTTTGCCAATGGAGAAGAGGTTATTGTTATGGGTTAGGACGGATTAAGTTTAGGGTTAGAGTTAAGGGTTAGGGTTTAGAATAAGAGTTAGTGGTAGGGTAAGGGTTAGGATGTGTTAGGCTTTGGTTTAGGGCTAGGTGTTAGGGTAAGTATTAGAGGTTAGGTTTAGGTGTATGGTTAGGATGGCTTATGGATAGTGTTGGAGTCAGGGATTAGGGTTAAGGTGTCAGCCATTGGAGTTAAGGGTTAGGGTTAAGAGTTAGGGTAAGGGTTAACGTTATGGGTTATGGTTTGGTTTAGGGTAAGTGTTAGGTTTACGATGGGTTAGTTTTAGGGTTTAGAGTAAGGGTTAGGGTTTCTATGTGTTACTCTTGCGATTGGTTAGGGTTAAGCATTAAGTTATGTTGCAGACATTAGGGTTAGGGGTTATGGCTAGTGTTAGGGTCATGGGTTAGGGTTAAGGGGGCAGCCATTAGAGTTAGCGGTTACGTTAGGAGTTAGGTAAGGTTTAAGGTTATGGGTTATGGTTAGATTTAGGGTTCATGTTTGTTTTAGGGTGGGATAGTGTTAGGTTTTAACTTAAGGCCCACGTGTATTCTGTGTTAGGGTCATGGTTGGGGTTAAGTGTTACGTTTAGGGTTAGGGTTTACAGTTAGGTTGAGGAAATTAGGGTTAGTGGTAAGGGTTAGGGTCAGGGATAATATTAGGGTTTGGGTTAGGTTTAGGGTTAGGGTTAGAGCTAATGTTAGGTTTATGCGTTAGGGGTTAGGGTTAACGGTTAGGGTTAGGGGGTTAGGGTTTAAAGTTAGGGTTAGTGTTAGGGGGTTGGGTAAGTGTTAGTGTTAGGGTTAGGAGTTAGTGTTAGGGTTAAGTGTTAGGGTTAGGGTTACGGGTTAGGGTTAGGAGTTAGGATTAGGGTTAGGGTTATGGTTAGGGTTAAGTCTTAGGGTTAGGGTTACGTGTTAGGGTTAGCGTTAGGGTTACGGTTAGGAGTTAGGCTTAGGGTTAAGTGTTAGGGTTAGGGGTTAGGGTTAGGGAGAACCTCTGTGGGTCATTAGAATGTTCTTGAACATGCTTTATTTTGCTCACTTTGTTACGTTTACTGTGTTTTCCTATATATATATATATATAGTATTACATTCACTTTGTTACTGTTACAGGGGAGAAATGGATTAGGGTTAGGGTTAGGGTTAGGGTTAGGGTTAGGGTTAGGGTTAGGGTTAGGGTTAGGGTTGAGAACCTCTGTGGGTTATTAGAATGCTCTTGAACATGCTTTATTTTGCTCACTTTGTTACGTTTACTGTGTTTTCCTATATATCTCTATATATAGTATTACACTCACTTTGTTACCGTTACAGGGGAGAAAGGGTTGAGGGTTAGGGTTAGGGTTATTCTTAGGCTTAGGTTTAGGGTTAGGGTTGAGAACCTCTGTGGGTCATTATAATGCTCTTGAACATGCTTTATTTTGCTCACTTTGTTACGTTTACTGTGTTTTCCTATATATCTCTATATATAGTATTACACTCACTTTGTTACAGGTACAGGGGAGAAATGGCTGAGGGTTAGGGTTAGCGTTAGGGTTGAGAACCTCTGTGGGTCATTAGAATGCTCTTGAACATGCTCTATTTTGCTCAGAGCAAAAGGCCGAACAGGGAGCAGAGGCCAAACATTCATAGTCTACTCAATGTGTTGCTGGGCAGCAGAGTGCCGGCTCCGGAGAAGTTGCATTCAAATGCACTTTCATGTATGACAGTAACCAGTGAAAGCAATGATGGAGGCACCGTTGCAAAGCTGCCTGTGTGCTGAAGAAGCCCAGCACTGGCTTTCCCTGCTGGCCCTTCTGCTGTGGGAGCAGATGCCAAACGTTCATTCTGTGCTGACTGTGTTGCTGCGCAGCAAAGAGCAGGTTCTGGACTGATTGCATTCAAATGCTTTTCATGTATGAAAGTGAGCAGCGTAAGCAATGATGGAGGCACCAATGCAAAGGTGATTGTGTGCTGAACAGGCCCAGCAAAAGCTTTCCCTCCTGGCTGTTCTGCTGTGGGATCAGAGGCCAAACGTTCATTCTGGGCTGACTGTGTTGCTGCGCAGCAGAGGGCAGGCTCTGGACTGATTCCATTCAAATGCTTTTCCTGTATGACAGTGAGCAGTGAAAGCAATGATGGAGGCACCTTTGCAAAGCTGACTGTGTGCTGAAGATTCCCAGCACCAGCTTTCCCTGCTGGCTCTTCTGCTGTGGGAGTAAAGAACAAACGTTAATGCTCTACTCACCGTGCTGCTGGGTAGGAGAGAGCAAGCTCCGCAGATGTTGCATTCAAATGCACTTTTAGATATGAAAGTGAGCAGTGAGACAAATGATGGAGGCACCGTTGCAAAGCTGAATGTATGCTGAAGATCACTCGCACCAGCTTTCCCTCCTGGCTCTTCACCTGTGGAAGCAGAGGCCAAACGTTCGTGCTCTCCACGCTATGCTTCTGGGCCCCGTAGAGCAAGCCCCGGAGAGGTACAATTCAAATGGACTTTGACGTATGAAAGGGAGCAGGGTCAGGAATGACGGTGACACCGTTGTAAAGCTGCCTGTGTGCTGAAGAATCCCAGCACCAGCTTTCCCTCCTGGCTCTTCTGCTGTGGGAGCAGAGGCCAAACGTTCATGCTGTACTCACTGTGCTGCTGGGCAGCTGAGAGAGACCACCTGAGAATTTGGATTCAAATGGACTTTTAGGTATGAAACAGAGGAGAGACTAATGATGGTGACACCGTTGTAAAGCTGACTGTGTGCTGAGGAAGCCCAGCACCAGATTTGCCTCCTGGCTCTTCAGCTGTCTGAGCAGAGGCCAAACATTCATTCTGTGCTGACTGTGTTGCTGCAAACGAGAAAGCCGGCTCTGGACTGATTGCATTCAAATGCTTTTTGTGTATGAAACTGAGCAGTGAAAGCAATGATGGAGGCACCGATGCAAAGCTGACTGTGTGCTGAAGAGGCCCAGCACCAGCTTTCCCTGCTGGCCCTTCTGCTGTGGGAGCAGATGCCGAACGTTCATTCTGTGCTGACTGTGTTGCTGCGCAGCAGAGAGCAGGATCTGGACTGATTCCATTCAAATGCTTTTCCTGTATGAAAGTGAGCAGTGAAAGCAATGATGGAGGCACCGATGCAAAGGTGATTGTGTGCTGAACAGGCCCAGCACCAGCTTTCCCTCCTGGCTCTTCTGCTGTGGGAGCAGAGGAAAAACGTTTGTGCTATACTCACTGTGCTGCCTGGCAGTTGAGGGTGATGACCCAAGGATTTGTATTCAAATGGACTTTTAGGTATGAAACCGAGGAGAGACTTCAACGATGGAGGCACTGAGGCAAAGGTGATTGTGTGCTGAACAGGCCCAGCACCAGCTTTCCCTGCTGCCTCTTCTGCTGTCTGAGCAGATGCCAAACGTTCATTCTGTGCTGCGTTGCCGCGCAGCAGACAGCAGGTTCTGGACTGATTTCATTCAAATGCTTTTCATGTATGACAGTGTGCAGTGAAAGCAATGATGGAGGCACCGATGCAAAGGTGATTGTGTGCTGAACAGGCCCAGCACCAGCTTTCAATCCTGCCTCTTCTGCTGTGGGAGCAGAGGCCAAACGTTCGTACTGTACTCACTGTGCTACTGGGCAGTTCAGAGAGACCACCTGAGAATTTGTATTCAAATGGACTTTTAGGTATGAAACCGAGGAGAGACTGCAATGATGGTGACACCGTTGCAAAGCTGACTGTGTGCTGAAGAGACCTAGCACCAGCTTTCCCTGCTGGCCCTTCTGCTGTGGGAGCAGATGCCAAACGTTCATTCTGTGCTGACTGTGTTTCTGCGTAGCAGAGAACAGGTTCTCTACTGATTGCATTCAAATGTTTTTCATGTATGAAAGTGAGCAGTAAAAGCAATGATGGAGGCACCGATGCAAAGGTGATTGTGTGCTGAACAGGCCCAGCACCAGCCTTCTCTCCTGGCTCTTCTGCTGTGGGAGCAGAGGCCAAACGTTCGTGCTCTACTCACTGTGCTGCTGGGCAGCTGAACGACACCACCTGAGAATTCTGATTCAAATGGACTTTTGTCTTCTACCGAGGAGAGACTGCAATGATGGTGACACCGTTGCAAAGCTGTGTGCTGAAGAGGCCCAGCACCAGATTTGCCTCCTGGCTCTTCTGCTGTTGGAGCAGATGCCACTTTTCATTCTGTGCTGACTGTGTTGCTGCGCAGCAGAGAGCAGGCTCTGGACTGATTCCATTCAAATGCTTTTCCTGTATGACAGTGAGCAGTGAAAGCAAGGATGGAGGCACCGATGTAAAGGTGATTGTGTGCTGAACAGGCCCAGCACCAGCTTTCAATCCTGGCTCTTCTGCTGTGGGAGCAGAGGCCAAACATTCGTGCTGTACTCACTGTGCTGCTGGGCAGCTGAGAGTGACCACCTGAGAATTTGTATTCAAATGGACTTTTAGGTATGAAACCGAGGAGAGACTGCAATGATGCTGACCCCGTTGCAAAGCTGACTGTGAGCTGAAGAGGCCCAGCACTAGCTTTCCCTGCTGGTCCTTCTGCTGTGGGAGCAGATGCCACTGTTCATTCTGTGCTGACTGTGTTGCTGCGCAGCAGAGAGCAGGTTCTGGACTGATTCCATTCAAATGCTTTTCCTGTACGAAAGTGAGCAGTGAAAGCAATGATGGAGGCACCGATGCAAAGGTGATTGTGTGCTGAACAGGCCCAGCACCAGCTTTCCCTCCTGGCTCTTCTGCTGTGGGAGCAAAGGCCAAACGTTCGTGCTATACTCACTGTGCTGCTGGGCAGCTGAGAGTGACCACCTGAGAATTTGGATTCAAATGGACTTTTAGGCATGAAACCGAGGAGAGACTGCAATGATGGTGACACCGTTGCAAAGCTGACTGTGTGCTGAAGAGGCCCAGCACCAGATTTGCCTCCTGGCTCTTCTGCTGTGTGAGCAGAGGCCACTGTTCATTCTGTGCTGACTGTGTTGCTGCCCAGCAGAGAGCAGGCTCCACAGAGATTGCATTCAAATGTTTTTCATGTATGAAAGTGAGCAGTGAAAGCAATGATGGAGGCACCTTTGCAAAGCTGACTGTGTGCTGAGGATCACTAGCACTAGTTTCCCTCCTGGCTCTTCGGCTGTGTGAGCAGAGGCCAAGCGATCATGCTCTGCTCACTTTTACTTCCGAGCAGCAGAAAACAAGCTCTGGATAGGTTGCATTCAAACGGACTTTTAGGTATGAAACCGAGGAGGGACAGGATTGATGTTGAAAGAGTTGCAAAGCTGTGTGCTGAAGATTCCCAGCAGCAGCTTTCCCTGCTGGCTCTTCTGCTGCGGGAGTAAAGAACAAACGTTCATGCTCTACTCACTGTGCTGCTGGGTAGGCGAGAGCAAGCTCCGCAGATGATGCATTCAAATGAACTCTCAGATATGAAAGTGAGCAGTGAGAGCAATGATGGAGGCACCGTTGCAAAGCTGAATGTGTGCTGAAGATCACTCGCACCAGCTTTCCCTCCTGGCTCTTCACCTGTGGAAGCAGAGGCCAAACGTTCGTGCCCTCCTCGCTGTGCTGCTGGGCCCCCTAGAGCAAGCTCCGGAGAGGTGCAATTCAAATGGACTTTCACGTATGAAAGTGAGCAGTGTCAGGAATGATTATGAGACCGTTGTAAAGCTGCCTGTGTGCTGAAGAATCCCAGCACCAGCTTTCCCTCCTGGTTCTTCTGCTGTGGCAGTAAATAATGACCGCTCATGCTCTACTCACTGTGCTGCTGGGCAGCAAAGTGCAGGCTTCAGAGAGGTTGTATTCAAATGCTCTTTCAGGTATGAAAGTGAACGGTGACAGCAATGATGGTGACACACTTGAAAGCTGACTGTGAGCTGAAGAATCCCAGCACCAGCTTTCCCTCGTGGCTCTTCTGCTGTGGGAGCAGAGGCCAAACATTCATGCTCTACTCCGTGTGTTGCTGGGCAGCAGAGTGCAGGCTCCGGAGAGGTTGCATTCAAATGGACTTTTAGGTATGAAACCGAGGAGAGACTCCAATGACGGTGACACCATTGCAAAGCTGACGGTGCGCTTAAGAGGCCCAGCACCAGCTTTCCCTCCTGGCTCTTCTGCTGTGGGAGTAAAGAGCAAAAGTTTATGCTCTAGTCACTGTGCTGCTGGGTAGGTGAGAGCAAGCTCTGCAGATGTTGCATTCAAATGCACTCTTAGATATGAAAGTGAGCAGTGAGAGCAATGATGGAGGCACCGTTGCAAAGCTGACTGGGTGCTGAAGATCACTCACACCAGCTTTTCCTCTTGGCTCTTCGGGTTTGGGAGCAGAGGCCATACGTTCATGCTCTACTCACTGTGCTGCTGGGCAGCAGAGTGCAGGCTCTGGAGAGGTTGCATTCAAATGCACTTTCATGTATGAAAGTGAGCAGTGAAAGCAATGATGGAGGCACCGTTGCTGTGTGCTGACGATTCCCAGCACCAGCTTTCCCCTTTAGCTCTTCAGCTGAGGGAGCAGAGGCCAAACGTTCGTGCTCTCCTCACTGCGCTGCTGGGCAGCTGAGAGCGACCACCAGAGCATTTGTATTCAAATGGACTTTTAGGTACGAAGCGGAGGAGAGTCTGCAATGATGGCGACACCCTTGTGATGCGCGGACTGACTCCACAACTCGTTAAAGTTGTAAAGTAGGTATGCTTTTTATTCAGCGCTGAGACGCACGGGAATAAGTCCTCAAAGTCATGCATGCCTCAGTGTTGTTTCCCTCTACATTTATTCTCTAAAGTTATATATATTCATAAGGTTGCCCAACAGGCCTATACATATTCATGTTCTATCCCCACTTCGTATTATAACCAGCCAGAATGTCCTCTGCGCATGCACAGTGCCCCCTCTGGTCATGGGCAGGGGTCTCAAATGAAGTAAATGAGTCTTCCTTCTCTGGGTAGGGGTCTTCAAGATGAAGTAAATGAGTCTTCCTCTTCTTGCACTTTTCACCTTTTTAGTCTTCACATATGGCCTTAGTCTTTGGTCAGTGTCCCAGCCATAAATCATCTGCTTCTCCCCCTTTTCAGTAGATTCAGGCATCTGCTTTTCCTTATCAATAGGACCAGGCATCTGCTTTCCTTATCAGTAGGACCAGATGTCTCTGTTCTGCTTAGCAGGCATTTACAACAGACAATATTTTTGTTTAAGCAAGCAAATTCCTCTAACCCTCTTGTACAACGCCCCTTGTACAACCCCCTTGTAGAACCCCCCCATACATTGGTCAACCCTCTGCATCAATCCCCCCTTTTTCTATAAAGTTAGTAAATTCTTTTACTATATTATTCATGACAGAGCTATCCATGTTCCTTCTATCGATTTATGAAGTGATTTTGATATACACTGTATTATACAAGGTACAGTCATTAAATTGAGTAGTCCTATAGCCAAGATTAAAAGGCCTTGTTTCAGTATGTCCCTGAACCATCCAGTAACTCCTAGGTTATTTAACCATTCATCTAATCAGCCTCCAACAATTCTAAGCTCTTGCATGTTTTCCTGCAGTTTTCGCAGCTTAGCATGAATTGATTCTGAATGGTCAGATAAGTTCATGCAGCACATACTTTTGAAATCCCCACGACCATCCTATAACAATCTCTGTTACCTCCCGGGCTTGTGAGCTTCTAGTTGGAAAGGCTTCTGGTCAACCTGAAAAGGTGTCTGTTAGTATTAACAAATGTCTATATCCCCTTTTTTGTCCTTTTGCAAATTCTTTTGCAACATATTTTCATCCAGAGTCTTTTTGAAATAGTTTCTTGTTTCTATTTGATCACTTCTCCTGTAGAGGATCTCCTGAAAAATTCTTAACATAAACCCAACTTCTGGATATAAAAGGGTGTGTCGGGTAATCCATTCCTCTCTCTCTTGTCCTCAGTATTCTCTTATTTTTTCTAATTGTTTTCCCAGATTGACCAGAAATTTTAGGAGATAACCTTCTCCCACTTCCAGAAGACTTTCTCCTTAAAACTGGGACTGATATGGTCTTCCATATAAAAATTTTATATAGGATAGCCTCTTCTTTCGATTGAGGTTTAGTAGCTGCCCTTGTAACTATTTTGCACTAAAGGGTGAGTCTTGGTCAGAAGAAAGTGCCTCTGGTACTCCAAAACCTACAAGGGAATGCTTCTGGCCACCCTAAAAAAGTATTCATTAACACCAACAAATATTGGTAAAAATTTATTTGTCTAATTGAACTATGATATATAGATTACTTCCTTCAATTTGTTCATCTAAGTATTTATATAAAGACTTGCTACCTCAATGAGTTTTATTATGTTTCTCCTGAACTAGCGCCCAGAGTTGGTTATAGGGGATTATAATTCGCCTATCAGGTATCTGAACCCAATCTTCTTTGTTTTCCTCTCCTCCTCTGAGATCTTCAATAAATTTTCTATCCTCCTTTGATTTTCTAGGTTTAGATTTCTCAACTGTTAGTTTGCCGTCAGGGATTAAGGGAATGAGTTTAGATTGTTAAAATCAGCCAAATTTCATCTTGTTGATATCCTTGACAACACATAATAGCTACTTCCTCAGGTAGCTGAACAGCTTTCAGTAGTCGTAGCATGTTTATTCTGTTTCTTCTGTGTGTTCAAAGGTCCTCGTTCTTTCCAGATGGCACCATGCGCATGGACCACACCAAATGCATATTTAGAATCAGTCTTTCAAATCTGGTCTAATAGTTGATGGATTGAAAAAAAAACTATTAAAGAGATAACCAGTGGGCTTCTTTCTGTTCCAGGAATGCTGATACAACACAGGACGCTAGTACAGTAATTTTTGTCCCAAGGTAAATATGCGGGCCTCTTCAATATTCATGACAACAGCTGCCACAGCTCTTAGGCATCCAGGCCATCCTTTGCTCACTTCATTTAGCTGTTTTGAAAAATACACCACTGTTCTCTTACAGGGTCCTAGTTTCTGAGTAAGGACCACCAAAGCTATTCTCTGTTCTTCATAGGAATATAGCCAAACGGATTTAGACACATCCAGAAGTCAGAGCTGCAGCTCTCATTAGCTCTGCTTTTAAATTTCTAAAGCCCTCCTCTGCTGAATCAGTCCATTCCAAAGAGAGAGGGGTTTCTTTTAACAGTTCATATAGGGGTCTTACCAGAACACCATAATCATGCATCCAAAGTCTGCATCATCCAGTCATTCCCAGGAACATCTGGAGCTCCTTGATGGTTGACAGTCGTGGAGTTTGACAAATGGCCTCTTTTCTAGCAGTTCCAAGTTTTCTCTGTCATCCTAGGTAGGAAACTCGGTTTTGGATTTGGCCTTTTGTCTGGTTACCCAATAACCATTCAGTCCCAGAAAATTCAATAATTCCACCATTCACTGGACACATTCTTTCTTTGTTTCTGTCGAAATAGGTCATCCACATATTGTAACAGAGTCCCTGCCTGAGTGGGTGGTTTCATGATCCTAGTTCCAGTGTTAACTGATTTCCAAAAATTGTTGGATTGTTTTAAACCCTTGAGGTAATACTGTCCAAGTTAATTGAGTTTTCCTTACTGTGTCAGGATGTTCCCATTCAAAAGCAAATAAATTCTGGTTTTCTTTGGCCAATGGTAAGCAAAAGAAAGAGTCCTTTAAATCCAAGATGGCAAATCATTTTTTATTAGATTTAGTCAATACGGATTAGCTATTACTGAATATCCTCCACAAATTTGTTGATTCCTGAGATCTTGAACCAATCTGCAACTTTTCTTTACTGGCAAGGTAGGAGTATTATATTCCAATTCGCATTCAATTAAGAATTTATATTTCAAAATTTATTAATGATTTTTTTTAATTCCCTTTCCTGCAATTTTAGGGGCTATTGTTTTATTTTAATTGGGCAGGCCCCCCTTTTTATTTCTACTTACTTTAACAGGTAAAGCATTTTTCGCTTTACCTGAAGCTTCAGATGTCTATATTCCCAGATATACCTGGATTAAGGATTTCTTCTATTTCAGGGAGGTCCTCCTGTTCACTTTTTCTGTTGAATTAAACATAAACTCAAAACTGCAATTAATTGATCCATCAATTTGATGGATGGACCACTCGGTGGATAAAGAACTGGCTGGATGGCCGCACACAAAGAGTTGTGGTCAATGGCTCAATGTCCAGCTGGAGACCAGTAACAAGTGGTGTCCCTCAGGGATCGGTGTTGGGACCGGTCTTGTTTAACATCTTTGTAGGTGACATGGACAGTGGGATTGAGTGTGCCCTCAGCAAGTTTGCTGATGACACCAAGCTGTGTGGTTCGGTTGATACACTGGAGGGAAGGCATGCCATCCAGAGGGACCTTGACACACTTGTGAGGTGGGCTGATGCCAGCCTCATGAGGTTTAACCATGCCAAGTGCAAGGTCCTACACCTGGGTCGGAGCAATCCCAGGCACAGCTACAGGTTGGACAGAGAAAAGATTCAGAGCAGCCCTGCGGAGAAGGATTTGGGGGTGCTGGTTGATGAGAAAATGAACGTGAGCCGGCAGTGTGCGCTTGCAGCCCAGAAAGCCAACCGTATCCTGGGCTGCATTAAAAGGAGCGTGACCAGCAGGTCAAAGGAGGTGATCCTGCCCCTCTACTCTGCTCTTGTGAGACCTCACCTGGAGTATTGTGTGCAGTTCTGGTGTCCTCAACATAAAAAGGACATGGAACTGTTGGAACAAGTCCAGAGAAGGGCCACGAGGATGATCAGGGGACTGAAGCACCTCCCCTATGAAGACAGGCTGAGGAAGTTGGGGCTGTTCAGCCTGGAGAAGAGAAGGCTGCATGGAGACCTCATAGCAGCCTTCCAGTATCTGAAGGGGGCCTATAGGGATGCTGGAGAAGGACTCTTCATTAGAGACTGTAGTGACAGGACAAGGGGTAACAGGTTAAAAATTAAACAGGGGAAGTTTAGGTCGCATATAAGAAGGAAATTCTTTCCTGTTAGGGTGGTGAGGCACTGGAATGGGTTGCCCAGGGAGGTTGAGAATGCTCCATCCCTGGCAGTGTTCAAGGCCAGGTTGGACGAGGCCTTGGGTGATATTATTTAGCGTTAGGTGTCCCTGCCCATGGCAGGGGGGTTGGAACTAGATGATCATAAGGACCTTTCAAACCCTAACGATTCTATGATTCTATGATACTCACTGTACTGCTGGGGAGCCGAGAGCAGGCTCTGGAGAGGTTGCATTCAAATGCACTTTTAGGTTTGAAAGCTAGGAGTGACAGCACTGATGGTTACACCAATGCAAAGCTGACTATGTGCTGAAGACTCCCAGCACCAGCTTTCCCTCCAGGCTCTTGGGGTGTGGGAGCAGAGTCCAAGCGCTCGTTCTCTACTAACTGTGCTGCTGGGCAGATGAGAGGGACCGCAAGGGAAGTTGGATTCAAATGGACTTTTAGGTATGAAACCAAGGAGAGACTTCAATGATGGTGACAACGTTGCAAAGCTGAGTGTGTTCTGAAGTTCCTCAGCACCAGCTTTCCCTCCTGGCTCTTCAGATGTGGGAGTACAGGCCAAAGGATTGTGCTCTATTCACTGTGCTGCTTGGCCCCCTAGTGCAAGCTCTGGAGAGGTACTATTCAAATGGACTTTTAGGCATGAAAGTGAGGAGCGACAGGCACGATGGTGACACCATTGCAAAGCTAACTCTGTGCTGAAGTTGCCCAGTACTAGCTTTCCCTCGTGGCTCTTCGGCTGTAGGAGCAGAGGCCAAACATTCGTGCTGTACTCACTGTGCTGCTGGGCAGCTGAGAGACACCACCTGAGAATTTGGATTCAAATGGAGTTTTAGGTATGAAACCGAGGAGAGACTGCAATGATGGTGACACTGTTGCAAAGCTGACTGTGTGCTGAAGAGGCCAAGAAGCAGCTTTCCCTCCTAGCTCTTCAGCTGTTGGAGAAGAGGCCAAAAATTCATGCTCTGCTGACTTTTACTTCTGGGCAGCAGAGGGCAAGATCCGGAGAGGTTGCATTCAAATGGACTTTTATATATGAAAGTGAGTAGCGACAGCAATGATGGAGGCACTGTTGAAAAGCTGACTGTGTCCTGAAGATTCTGAGCACGAGCTTTCCCTCCTGGGTCTTCAGCTGTGGGAGCAGATACGAAACGTTTGTATTCTACTCACTGTGCCGCTCAGCAGCAGAGAGCAAGCTCCGGAGAGGCTACATTCAAATGGATTTTTAGGTATGAAATTGAGGAATGACAGCAATGATGTAGGCACCGTTGAAAAGCTGGCTGTGTGCAGAAGTTGCCCAGCACCAGCTATCTCTGCTGGCTCTTCGGCTTTCAAAGCAGAGGACAAACATTCGTGATCTATTCACTGTGCGGCTGGGCCCCCTAGAGCAAGCTGCGGACAGGTACAATTCAAATGGACTGTTAGGCATGAAACCGTGGAGTGACAGGAATGATGGTGACACCATTGCAAAGCTGACTGTGTGCTGAAGAGCCCCAGCACCAGCTTTACCTCCTGGCTCTTAGGCTGTGGGAGCAGAGGCCAAACGTTCTTGCTCTACCACTGTGCTGCTGGGCAGAAGAGAGCAAGCTCTGGATAAGTTGCATTTAAATGGACTTTCAGGTATGAAAGTGAGGAGCGACAGGAATGCTGGAGACACCGTTGCAAAGCTGACTGTGTGCTGAAGAATCCCAGCACCAGCTTTCCCTCCTGGCTCTTCAGCTGTGGAAGCAGAGGGCAAACGTTCATACCCTCCTCGCTGTACTGCTGGGCCCCCTAGAGCAAGCACCGGAGAGGTACAATTCAAATGGATTTTACGTCTGAAAGTGAGCAGTGACAGGAATGATGGTGACATCGTTGTAAAGCTGACCGTGTGCTGAAGAATCCCAGCACCATCTTTCTTTCCTGGCTCTTCTGCTGTGGGAGCAGAGGCCAAATGTTCATGCTCTGCTCAATGTGTTGCTGGGCAGCATAGTGGAGGCTCCAGAGGGATTGCATTCAAATGCACTTTCATGTATGAAAGTGAGCAGTGAAAGCCATGATATAAGCACCGTTGCAAAGCTGACTGTGTGCTGAAGAGGCCCAGAATAAGCTTTCCCTCCTGGCTCTTCGGCTGTGGTAATAGAGGTCAAAATTTCATGTTCTGCTCACTTTTACTGCTCGGCAGCAGAGAGCGAGTTCTCAAGATGTTGCATTGAAATTGACTTTTAGGTATAAAACTGAGGCGCAACAGCAATGGTGGAGGCATTGTTATAAAGCTGGCTGTGTGCTGAAGAGACCCAGAACAACCTTTCCCACCTGGCTCTTCAGCTGTGGGAGCAGAGGCCAAACATTCTTGCTCTACTCACTGTGCTGCTGGGCAGCAGAGAGCACACTCCGGAGAGGTTACATTCAAATGGAAGTTCAGGTATGAAACTGAGGAGAGACTACAATGATGGTGACACCATTGCAAAGCTGACTGTGTGCTGAAGAGGCCCCGCACCAGCTTTCCCTAATGGCTCTTCGGCTGTGGGAGCACAGGCCAAAAGTTCGTGCTCTACTCAGTACTTTGAATCATGTACAATTCAAAGGGACTTCTAGGCATGAAACCGAGGAGAGATAGGAATGATGGTGACACCGTTGCAAAGCTGACTGTGTGCTGAAGATTCCCAGGACCAGCTTTCGCTCCTGGCTCTTCGCCTGTGGGAGCAGAGGCCAAACATTCGTTCTCTACACACTGTGCTGCTGGGCAGGCAAGAGGAAGCTTCGGAGCGATTGTATTCAAATGCAGTTTCAGGTATGAAAGCGACGAGCGACAGCAATGATGGAGGCACCGTTGAAAAGCTGTCTGTGTGCCTAAAGAGGACCACCACCAGCTTTCTTTCTGGCTCTTCTGCTGTGGGAGCAGAGGCCAAACGTTCATGCTCTACTGACATTGCTGCATGTCAGAAGACAGAGAGGTGTGGAGAGGTACGTTTGAAATGGACTTTTAGTTATGAAACCAAGGAGCGACAACCCTTATGGTGACACCGTTGCAAAGATAACTGTGTGCTGAAGATGCCCAGCACCAGCTTTCCATCCTGCCTCTTCGGCTGTGGGAGAAGAGCCCAAACGTTCATGCTCTGCTCACTTCTACTGCTTGAGAGTTGAGAGCAGGCTCCGGAGGTGTATGATTCAAATGGACTTCTAGTTATGAAACCGAGGAGCATCAGCACTGATGGTGACACCGTTGCAAAGCTGACTGTGTGCTGAAGAGGCCCAGAACCAGCTTTCCCTCCTGGCTTTTCCGCTGTGAGAGCAGAGGCCAAACGTTCGTGTTCTACCCACTGTGCTGCTGGGCCCCCAAGAGCAAGCTCTGGAGAGGCTGCATTCAAATGGACTTCTAGGCATGAAACCAAGGATTGCCATCTCTAATGGTGACACTGTTGCAAAGCTGACTGTTTTCTGAAGAGGCCCGGAACAAACTTTCCCTCGTGGCTCTTCGGCTTTGGGAGCAGAGGCCAAACGTTCGTGCTCTACTCACGGTGCTGCTTGGCCCCCTGGAGCAAGTTCCAGATTAGTTGCATTCAAATGGACTTTTAGGCATGAAAACGAGGTGCGACAGCACTGATGGTGACACTGTTGCAAAGCTGACTGTGTGCTGAAGATTCCCAGCACCAGCTTTCCCTCCTGGCTCTTCGGCTGCGGGAGCAGAGGCTAAAAGTTCATGCGCTGCTCAGTTTTACTGCTCGGTAGAAGAGAGCAAGCTCTGGAGAGGTACGATTCAAATGGACTTTTAGGTATGAAACCGAGGAGTGGCAGCACTGATAGTGACACCGTTGCAAAGCTGACTGTGTGCTTAAGAGGCTCAGAACCAGCTTTGCCTCCTGGCTCTTCTCTGTGGGAGCAGAGGCCAAACGCTCGTGCTCTACTCACTGTGCTTCTGGGCAGGCAAGAATAAACTCCAGAGAGGTTGTATTCAAATGCACTTTTAGGTATGAAAGTGAGCAGTGACTGCAATGATGGAGGCACCATTGCAAAGCTGACTATGCTGGAGAGGCCCATCACCAGCTTTCCCTCCTGCCTCTTCGGCTGTGAGAGCAGAGGCCAAACGTTCGTGCTCTACACACTGTGCTGCTGGGCAGGTGAGAGCAAGCTGCGGAGAGGTTGCACTCAAATGGACGTTTAGTTATGAAACCGAGATGCAACAGTAATGATGGAGGCACCATTGCAAAGCCGACAATGTGCTGAATAGGCCCAGCACCAGTTTTCCGTCTTGGCTCTTCGGCTGTGGGAGCAGAGGCCAAACGTTCGTGCTCTACTCACTGTGCTGCTGGGCAGCCTAGAGCAAGTACCATAGAGGTTCCATTCAAACGAACTTTTAGGTATGAAACCGAGGAGCGACAGCAATGATGATGACAAAAGATGCAAAGCTTTCAAGTTGTCTTTTAGGTATGTAAGTGAGGAGCAACAGCAAAGATGAAGGTACCGTTGCAAAGGTGACTCTGTGCTGAAGATGCCCAGCACCAGCTTTCCCTCTTGGCTCTTCAGCTGTGGGAGAAGAGGCCAAACGTTCATGCACTACTCACTGTGCTGCTGGACAGCCTAGAGCAAGTACCATAGAGGTTCCATTCAAACGAACTTTTAGGTATGAAACCGAGGAGCGACAGCAATGATGGTGACAAAAGATGCAAAGCTGACTGTGTGCTGAAGAGGCCCAGCACCAGCTTTCCATCCTGGTTCTTCGGCTGTGGGAGCAGAGGCCAAAAGTTCATGCTCTACCCACTGTGCTGCTGGGCCCCCAAGAGAAAGATCTGGAGAAGTACTATTCAAATGGACTTCCTGGCATGAAACTGAGGAGTGGCATCACTGATGGTGACACCATTGCAAAGCTGACTGTGTGCTGAAGATGCCCAGCACCAGCTTTCCCTCCTGGCTCTTCGGCTGTAGGAGAAGTGACCAAACTTTCATGCTCTCCCACTGTGCTGCTAGGCAGCAGAGAGCAATCCCGGAGAGGTTGCATTAAAATGGACTTTAAGGTATGAAACCGAGGAGTGATAGCAAAGGTGGTGACACCGTTGCAAAGCTGACTTTGTACTGAAGATGCCCAGCACCAGCTTTCTATCCTGGCTCTTCGACTGTAGGAGCAGAGGCCAAACATTCATGCTCTTCTCACTGTGCTGCTGGGCAGCCGAGAGCGAGTACCGTAGAGGTTCCATTAAAATGAACTTTTAGGTATAAAACCGAGGATCGACAGCAATGAATGTCAAAATGTTGCAAGGCTGACTGTGTGCTGAAGATTCCCAGCACCAGCTTTCCCTCCTGGCTATTCAGCTGTGGGAGTAAAGGTGAAACGTTCATGCTCTACTCACTCTGCTGCTGGGCAGCCTAGAGCAAGCTCCGGAGAGATTGCATTCAAGTGGCATTTTATGAAAGTGAGGCGCGACAGAAATGATGGTGACACCATTGCAAAGCTGACTGTATTCTGAAGTTGCCCAGTACCAGCGTTCCCTCGTGGCTCTTCGGCTGTAGGAGCAGAGGCCAAATGTTCTTGCTCTACTCAACGTGATGTTGGTCATCCAAGAGCAAGGTCCGGAGAGGTATGATTCAAATGGACTTTTAGGTATCAAACTGAGGAGTGACACTCTGCTGCTTGGTAGCCGAGAGCGACCATGAGAGGTTGGATTCAAATGGACTTTTAGGTGGGAAAGCACGGAGCGACAGCAATGCAGGTGACACCATTGCAAAGCTCACTGTGTGCTGAAGATGCCCAGCACCATATTTCTTTCCAGGTTCTTCAGCTCTGGGAGCAGAAGCCGAACGTTTCTCCTATATCTCACTCTGCTTCTGGGCAACCGAGAGCAAGCACTGAAGGAGTTTGTATTCAAATGGACTTTTATGTTGTAGATGCCCAGCACCAGTTTTCCCTCCTGGCTCTTTGGGTGTGGGAGCATAGGCCGAATGTTCATGCTCTATTTACTCTGCTCCTGGTCAGCCAAGATTGAACATGGAAGGAGTTTGGATTCAAACAGACTTTTAGGTGGGAAAACAAGGAGGAACAGCAATGTTTGTGGCACCATTGCAAAGCTTACTCTGAGTTGAAGATACCAGGTACCAATATTCCCTCCTGACTCTTCTGCTGTGGGAGCAGAGGTCAATTGTTTGTGCTCTCCTCACTCTGCTGCTGGACAGCCGAGAGAGAACACCAAAGGTGTTTGGATTCGAATGGACTTTTAGGTGGGAAACTGAGGAGCCACAGCAATGTGGATGGCACCGTTGCAAAGCTCAGTGTGAGCTGAAGTTACCAAGCACCAGATTTTTACCCTGGTTCTTTGGCTGTGGTAGCAGAAGCCAAACATTCGTGCCCTAATCTGCTGCTGGGCAGCCGAGAGAGACCACCGGAGAGGTTGGATTCAAATGGACTTTTAGGTGGGAAAGCGAGGAGCAACAGCAATGTGGGTGGCACTGTTGCAAACCTCACTGTGTGTTGAGGATACCAGGTACCAATACTCCATCCTGGTTCTTTGGGTGTGGGAGCAGAGGCCAAACGTTCCTGCTCTACTTACTCTGCTGCTGGGCAGCCGAGAGCGAACACCAAAGGAGTTTGTATTCAAATGGACTTTTATGTAGGAGAACGAGGAGCCACAAAAATGTGGATGGCACCATTGCAAAGCTCAGTGTGTGCTGAAAATGCCAAGCACCCATTTTCCCTCCTTGGTCTTTGACTGTATGAGGAGTTGCCAAATGTTCATGCTCTACTCACTCTGCGGCTTGACAGCCAAGAGCCAAAGCTGAAGGAGTTTGCATTCAAATGAACATTTATGTGGGAAAGCGAGGAGCGACAGGAACGAGGGTGCCACAGCTGCAAAGCTCACTGTGTGTTGAAGATCCCCAGCAACAGCTTTCTTACCAGGTACTTCGGCTGTGAGTACAGAGGCCAAACATTTATGCTCTAGTCGCTCTGCTGCCAGGCAGCCTGGAGCGACCACGAGGGAGCTTGGATTCAAATGGATATTGATGTGGGAAAGCGAGGAGCGACAGCAAGGTAGGTGACACTATTGCAAAGCTCACTGTGTGTTGAAGATGCCAGTCACCAGTTTTCCATCCTGGTTCTTTTGCTGAGGGAGCAGATGTCAAACATTCGTGCTCGACTCCCTCTGCTGCTGGACAGCTGAGAGCGAGCACTGAAGAGGTTGGATTCAAATGGTCTTTTAGGTGGGAAAGAGAGGAGCGAGAACAATGCAGGTGGCACCATTGCAAAGCTTACTGTATGTTTTAGATGCCCAGAACCAGTTTTCCCTCCTGGCTCTTAGACTGTGGGAGCAGAGGCCAATCGTTCATGCTCTATTTGCTCTGCTGTTGAGCAGCTGGGAGAGAACACCAAAGTAGTTTGCATTCAAATGGACTTTTATGTGGGAAAACAAGGAGCCACAGCAATGTGGATGGCACCATTGCAAAGCTCCAGTGTGAGCTGAAGATACCAAGCACCAGATTTTCACCCTGGTTCTTTGGCTGTGGGAGAAGAAACCAAACATTCGTGCTCTAATCTGCTGCTTGTCAGATGAGAGCGACCACCGGAGAGGCTGGATTCAAATGGACTTTTAGGTGGGAAAACAAGGAGTGACAGCAATGCAAGTGGCACTGTTGCAAACCTCACTGTGTGTTGCACATACCAGGTAGCAATATTCCATCCTGGTTCTTTGGCTGTGGGAGCAGAGGCCAAACATTCATGCTCTACTCACTGTGCTGCTGGGCAGCTGAGAGCAAACACCAAAGGAGTTTGTATTCAAATGGACATTTAGGTGGGAAAATGAGGAGAAACAGCAATGCAGGTCTCACTTTGCAAAGCTCACTGTGTGCTGAAGATACCCAGCACCAATTTTCCCTCCTCGGCCTTCAGCTGTGGGAGCAGAAGGCAAACGTTTGTGCTCTACTCTCTCTGCTGCTGGGCTGCTGAGATCGACACCAAAGGATGTTGGATTCAAATGGACTTTTAGGTGGGAAGGCAAGGAGTGACAACAATGTCGCTGACAAAGTTGGAAAGCTGACTGTGTGCTGAAGATTCCCAGCTCATGCTTTCCCTCCTGACTCTTCGGCTGTGCGAGCAGAGGCCAAACATTAGTGCTCACCTCACTGTACTGCTGTGCAGGAGAGAGCAAGCTCCAGAGAGGTAGGATTGAAATGTACTTTTAGACATGAAACCGAGGAGCGACAGAAATGATGGTTACCCTATTACAAAGCTGACTGTGTGCTGATGTTCGTGCTCTACTCGCTCTGATGCTGGACAGCTGAGAGCGACCCACACAGAGGTTGGATTCAAATGGACTTTTAAGTGGGAAAGCATGGAGCAACAACAATGCGGGTGGCACTGTTACAAAGCTCACTGTGTGTTGAAGATGCCAGGAACCAGCTTTCCCTCTTGGTTCTTCAGATGTGGGAGCAGAGGCCAAACATTTGTGCTCTACTCACTCTCCTTCTGAGCAGCTGAGAGCGAACACCAAAGGTGTTTGGATTCAAATGGACTTTTATGTGGGAAAACAAGGAGCGATAGCAATGTGAATGGCACCGTTGCAAAGCTCAGTCTGAGCTGAAGTTACCAAACATCACCTTTCAATCCTGGTTCTTTGCTGTGGAGCAGAAGCCAAAAGTTCGTGCTCTACTCTGCTTCTGGGCAGTTGACAGCGACCACAGGAGAGGCTGGATTCAAATGGACTTCTAGGTGGGAAAGCAAGGAGTGACAGCAATGCGGGTGGCACTGTTGCAAAGCTCACTGTGTGTTGAAGATGCCAGACACCAGTTTTCAATCCTGGTTCTTTGGCTCCAGAGGGGTTGCATTCAAATAGATCTGGCCTGTTTTTCCCTTGCCTTGCCTCCCTTTGTCTTCCATTGCTTTGCCTTGCCTTGACTTGCTTTTCCTTGCCTTGCTTCGCCTTGCCTGGCCTAGCTTTGCCTTGCCTTTTCCTGGCCTGGCATTTCATTGCTTTGTCTTGCCTTGCTTGGCCTTGCCTGGCCTAGCTTTGCCTTGCCTTGCCTGGCGTGTCCTTTCCTTGCCTTGCATTGCCTTGCGTGGACTTTCTTGGCCTTGAATCAGATTCCCTTGCCTCACCTTTCCTTTCCTAGCCTTTCCTTGACTGGCCTGGTCTGGTCTTGCCTGGCCTTGCTTTTCCTCGCCTGGCCTGGACTTGCCTTGCTTGGAGTGGCCTTGCCTTGCCTGTCCTTGCCTAGCCTGCCCTTGCCTGGAGTGGCCCAGCCTGCCCTTGCCTGGTCTGGCCTAGCCTGCCCTTGCCTGCCCTGGCCTAGCCTGGCCTTTCCTGGCCTAGCATATGCTAGCCTTGCCTGGCCTTTCCTGAGCTGGCCTGGCCTTGCCTTCCCTTGCTTTGCCTTGCCTTGCCTGACTTTGCCTGGCCTGGCCTTGCCTTGCCTTGCCTTGCCTAGTCTTGCCTTGTCTGGGCTTGCCATGCCTATCCTTGCTTTACCTTGACTCCCTTGGTCTTGACTTGCTTAACCTAGCATTTCCTGACCTTGTATTGCCTGGTCTTGCATTGCATGACCTGGTCTTGCCTTGCTTTGTGTGGCATGACCTGGCCTGGCCTTGCCTTGCCTGGCTTTTCCTTGCCTAGCCTTGCCTGGCCTGGATTGGCCTGACCTTTCCTGGCCTTCTCTGGCCTGGATTGGCCTGACCTTTCCTGGCGTTCCCTGGCCTTCCCTGACGTGGTGTTATCTGGCCCTGCCTAGCCTGCCCATGCATTGCCTGGCCTTTCCTTTACATGACCTGACCTGAAATGCCTTATCAGTCCTGGCCGTACCTTGCCTTGCCTTGCCTCGCCTTGCCTGGCCTTGCCTGGCCTTGCCTGGCCTGGCCTCTCCTGGTCTTGCCTTACCTGGCCTGGCTTGGCCTGTCCTTGTCTTGCCTGGCTTTGTATTGTCTGTCCTGGCCTTGCATTGCCTTGCATTGCCTGGCCTGGACTGGCTTGACCTCTCTCAGCAGGCCCTTCCCTTACCTGACCTTGCCTAGCCTGGCCTTGCCTTGCATGGACTAGCCTGGCCTTGCCTTGCCTGGCCTAGGCTTGCCTAGCCTTGAATTTCCTGGCCTGGGCTTGCTTGGCTTTGCCTTGCCTGGCCTTGCCTGGCCTTTCCTAGCCTTGCCTGACCTGGCCTGGCCTTGCCTTGCCATGCCTTGCTTTGCTTTGCCAGGCCTGGCCTGGATTTATCTTGACCTGACGTGACCTGAACCGCCTTATCCTTCCTGGACATGCCTTGCCTTGCCTTGCTTTGCCTTGACATGCCTTGCCTTATTTTGCCTGGCCTGGCCTGGCCTGGCCTGACCTGGCCTTTCCTTGCCTGGCCTTGCCGGCCCTGGCCTTGCCTGGCCTAGCCTGGCCTGGCCTGCCCTGGCATTTCCTATCCTGGCCTTGCCGTGCTTTGCACTGCCTTGCCTTGATTGCCCTTGCCTGGCCTGGCCTTGCCTTTCCTGGCCTTGCCTTGCCTAGCCTGGCCTGGCCTTGCCTGGCCTGGCCTTTCCTTGCCTGGGCTTGCCTGGCCTGGCCTGCTCTTGCATTGCCTGGCCTGGTCTTGCCTTGCCTTGCCTTGCATGGCCTTGCATGGCCTTGCCTTGCCTTGCCTTTCATTGCCTGGCCTCCCTGGCCTGGCCTTTCCTGGCCTTGCTTGGCCTGGTCTGGCTTACTTTGCATTGCCTGGACTTGCCTGGCTTTTCCTTGAACTGACTGGACCTGAACTGCCTTATCCGTCTTGGCCGTGTGTTGCCTTGTCTTGCCTTGCCTGGCATTGCCTGGCCATGCCTTGTCTTGTCATTCCTTGCCTTTCCTTGCCTTGTCTTGCGTGGCATGGCCTAGCCTTGCCCTGCATTGCCTTGCCTTCCCTTGCCTTGCCTTGCCTGGCCTGCTCTAGACTTGCCTTGCTTTGCCTTGCCTTGCCTAGCCTGTCCTTACCTCTCCTGTCCTTGCCTGGCTTGGCCTGGTTTGGCCTTGCCTTGCCTTACGTTCCCTTCCCTTGTCTTGCCTTGCATTTCCTAGCCTTTCCTGGAATGGCCTTGACTTGCCTGGAATGGCCTTGCCTTGCTTTGCATTGCCTTGCCTTGCCTGGCCTGGCCTGGATTGCCCTGGATTTGCCTTGCCTTGCCTTGTCTTGCCTTACCTTGCCTTGCTTTCCATTGCAATGCCTTGCCCTGCATGGCCTGGCCTGACCTTGCCTTTTCCAGCCTTGCATTACTTGGCCTGGCCTTCTTTCCCCTGGCCTGGACTTTCATTGCATTGCAATGTCTTGGCTTTGCCTTGCCTGTCTTTTCTTTGCCTTGCCTTACCTGACCTTACCTGGCCTTGCATTGCCTGTCCTGGACAGGGCTTGCCTTGCATTGCCTTACCTGGCCTAGCATTGCCTGTCCTGGAGTGGCCTTGAATTGCCTTGCCATGCCTTGACTTGCCTTGCCTGGCTTTGCATTTCCTTGCCTGGGCTTGCATGGCCTGGCCTTGCATGGTCTGGACTTGTCTTGCCTGGCCTTCCTTGCCTGGCCTGGCCTTGCCTTGCCTGTCTTGCCTTGCCTGGCCTTGCCTGGCCTAGACTATGGATGGCCTTGATTGGCCTCCCCTTGCGTACACTTTCCTGTCCTGGGTTGGTCTGCCTTTCCTTACCTGGTATTACTTGGCCTGCACTGCCTTTCCTGGACAGGCCTTTCCTTCCCTTCCCTTGCCTTGCCTTGCCTTGCTGGCCTTCCCTGGCCTTGCCTGACCTTGCCTTAGCTGGCCTTAGCTGGCCTTACCTGGCCTTACCTGTCCTTGCATAAACTGGCAAGTCCTGGACTGGCCTTGCCTTGCCTAGCCTTACCTTGCCTTTCCTGGCCTTGCCTTGCCTTGCCTGGACTGGGCTGGCCTTTCTGGCATGGCCTGGCCAGGCCTTGCATTCCCTTGCCTTGTCTTGCCTTGCCTTGCCTGGCCTTTCCTTGCCTTACTTTACCTTGCCTTACCTGGCTTGCCTGGCCTGTCCTGGACTGTCCTTGCCTTGCTTTGCCTTGCCTGGCCTTACCTGACCTAGCATTGCCTGTCCTGGAGTGGCCTTGCATTGCCTTGCCTTGCCGTCCCTTGCCTTGACTTGCCTTGCCTTGCCTGGCCTGGCCCTGCATTGGCTGGCCTTGATTGGCCTGGCCTTGCCTGGCCTTGCCTGGCCTGGGCTCGCCTGGCCTTGCCTTACCTGGCCTTACCTGGCCTGCATTGTCTCCTGGATGGGCCACACCTTGCCTTGCCTCGCTTTTCCTTCCCTTGCTGGCCTTCCCTGGCCTTGCCTGACCTGGCCTTACCCGGCCTTACCTGGCCTTGCATGCACTGGTGAGTGCTGGAATGGCCCTGCCTTGCCTAGCCTTACCTTGCCTTTCCTTTCCTGGCCTGCCTTGCCTTGCCTTGCCTTGCATTTACTGTAATGGACTGGCCTTGCCTTGCATTGCCTTGCCTGGCCTTACCTGGCCTAGCATTCCCTGCTCTGGGCTGGCCTTGCATTGCCTTGCCTTACCTGGCCTGGCCTTCCCTTGCCTTGCATTGCCTGTCCTGCACTGGATTTGCCTTGCACTGTCTTACCTGGCTTTACCTGGCCTAGCATTGCCTGTCTTAGAGTGTCCTTGCATTGACTTGACTTGCCCTGCCTTGCCTTGCCGTACCTTGCTTTGGCTTGCCTTGCCTTGCCTGGCCTGGCATAGCCTGGCCTGGCATGGCCTATCCTGTTCTTGCCTTCCCTGGCCTGCTTGACCTGGCCTTTCCTGCCCTGGCGTGGCCTTGCATTCCCTGTCCTTTCCTGGCCTTGTATTGCCTTGATTCGCATGGCCTGGACTGTCCTGGCTTGGCCTTGTCTGGCCTGGCCTGCTGTGGCCCTCACCTGCCTGGCCTTGCCTTGCCTGACCATGCCTGGCATAGCCTGACCATGCCTCACGTGGCCTGGCATTGCCTTGCTTTGCCTTTCCTTGCCTTGCCTGGAGTTGTATGGCCTGGCCTTGCCTAGAATGGCCTTACCTTGCCTGGCCTGGCCTGGCCTGCCCTTGCATTGGCTGGCCTTGATTGGCCTGGCCTTGCCTGACCTGGGCTCGCCTGGCCTTGCCTTACCTGGCCTTACCTGGCCTGCGTTGCCTCTCCTGGATGGGCCACACCTTGCCTTGCCTTGCTTTTCCTTCCCTTGCTGGCCTTCCCTGGCCTTGCCTGACCTGGCCTTACCCAGCCTTACCTGGCCTTGCATGCACTGGTGAGCGCTGGAATGGCCCTGCCTTGCCTAGCCTTACCTTGCCTTTCCTTTCCTGGCCTGCCTTGCCTTGCCTTGCCTTGCATTTACTGTAATGGACTGGCCTTGCCTTGCATTGACTTGCCTGTCCTTACCTGGCCTAGCATTGCCTGTTCTGGGCTGGCCTTGCATTGCCTTGACTTGCCCTGCCTTTCCTTGCCTTGCCATACCTTGCTTTGACTTGCCTTGCCTTGCCTGGCCTGGCCTGGCATGGCCTATCCTGTTCTTGCCTTCCCTGGCCTTGCCTGACCTAGCCTTTCCTGCCTTGGCGTGCCCTTGCCTTCTCTGTCCTTTCCTGGCCTTGCATTGCCTTGATTGGCCTGGCCTGGCCTGGCCTAGCTTGGCCTTGCCTGGACTTGCCTTGCCTGGCCATGCCTGGCATAGCCTGACCATGCGTGATGTGGCCTGGCATTGCCTTGCCTGGATTTGTATGGCCTGGAACTGCCTAGCATGGCCTTACTGTGCCTGGCCTAGCCTGGCCTTGCCTGACCTCGCCTTGCATTACCTTGCCTTGAATTTCTAGGCCATGCCTTGCCTGGCCTGACCTGGCTTAGCTTTGCATTACCTTGCCTTGCCTTGCCTTGCCTGGCCTATCCTGGCCTGGCCTTGCCTGGCGTGGCCTTGCCTGGCCTTTCCTTGCCTGTCTTTGCCTTGCCTTGCCTTGCCTTGCCTTCCCTTCCCCTCCCCTCCCCTCTCTTCCCTTCCCTTCCCTTCCCTTCCCTTCCCTTCCCTTCCCTTCCCTTCCCTTCCCTTCCCTTCCCTTCCCTGGCCTTGCCTTGCCTTGCCTTGCCTTGCTTGCCTGGCCTGGTCTGGCCTGGCCTGGCCTCTCCTTGCCTGGCCTTGCATTGCCTTGCCTGGCCTGGACTTGCCTTGCATGGTCTTGCTTTGCCTTGCCTAGCCTTGCCTAGCATGCCCCTTCCTGGCCTGGCCTGGCCTATCCTATCCTAGCCCTGCCTTGCCTCTCCTTTCCTTGCCTTGCCTTTCCTTGCCTGGCCTTGCTTTGCCTTTACTCCCCTGGCCTTGACTTGCCTTGCCTTGCTTTGCAAGGAGTGACTTGGAGATGGCCGAGCCTGCTGGCTCCCCTTTAGTGCCCGCCAGCCATCCCCAAGGCCACAGATGCATCCAGCACCAGGTTACCGGGGACCTGGGGCTGTTCATTGGCTGTCCCTGCTCTGGTGCCCTGGTGCTGGGGCCAGGGCTTGGGAGGAAAGGCATCTGGGCTCTGCCAGTCTTACTTGGTCTTGGCAATGACCAGGGTGTCTGAAGAGGAGGAGGTCCCTCCTCTTCCTTGGCCACGGCCCTGGGTCACCTGCACACGTTCCCGGAGCATCCCTTTCCCTTGTTCTCCTGCCGTGCTCCTGCTCATACAGCCCACGATGCTGCTGTCCTCCCTTGCTCCCAAGGCACACGCTGCCTCCTGGCCATTTCCTGCCCACGGAGATCTTTCCCATGGGCTGCTCCCAGCCAGGCAGCCCCAGCCTGTGCCATTGCAGGGGAGTCTCCTGCAGGGACCCCTGTGTCGCCTGCTCTGCTGCCCAGGACACTCTGAGAGGTCTGCATCCCTCCCCATGCCATCCCATCTGCCCACACCAGCACAACATCCCCAGCCCCTGGGTTTCTCAAGAGCTCTTCCTGCTCTGGGCACGGAGCAGGCATCCCAGAGCTGGAGCAGCCAGAAAGCTGCTTTAATTCCCCTTCATTCTTGCCATGTGAGGACACATCACAGAGAATGAGGAAGAAGCACCTGGGGGTGTGGAAGTGCTGGTCACAGGCTGTGCTGGTGATGATGAGGCCGCTGCCCAGGAGCACAGGCAGCGAGATGCCCAGGAATAGCCATAAGTGCCAGAGCTGCAGATCCCGCGTGTCTGCGAATGGGAGGAGGAGCTGGGTGATGGAGCTGCCATTGGGCATTTTCTGCCTCTTGTTAGGGAGCAATGCTGAAGGAGGAACAGGCAGTGACAAGATACAGAAACAGACTCAGCATGGCCTCAGAATCATTTTGACTGTGCTGTTTCTTTACTGGCATAACACTGCTGAGGGTTTTATTTGGGATATAAACCATTCTTTGTATGACTGAAAACCTGACCAATATTGACGCAGGGAGAAGTTCTCAGCTCTGTAGCTCGGTGCAGAGCCAGGAGAGCTGCAGTGTCCGTCACTCCTGCCCCATGTGCCCTGTGCTTGCGCTTGCGCTGCCCGTAAATTGCCTTCACGCCCAAACTAAGCTCAACCCCCGCCTCAAACGCGAGCTCCGCGCCGCCCGCCCGGACGCAGCGATAACGCAGCGCTGCCGCCGCTTCGCTGGGCTCACGAGAGCCACCCGCCCGCCTCCCTCTGGCGGGGCGGGCCCGGCGAGGAGCGCCGCTCGTGCTCGGGACCGGATGGGCGGGCGGATGCGGCACCGCCTCTCCCCTGCCGCGCCCCGCACGATCGCGGTGCGCCCGCCCTGCTTCTGGGCCAGGGTTTCGCACGGAGCGGGGCAGCTCCCTCGCTGCGCTCAGCTGAGAGCCAGCTCTCGGCACAAGCTGTTGTCGCGCTGCCGGGGGCAGAAGCGCTCCGGGCCACCCGGCCGGGCTCCGCTCCTTCCTTCCTCCGCTCGGCGAGAGGGGCGCGCTGGAGCGCTCCTGCTCTCTCCCTCCCTCCTTGCCGTTCGGCGCGGCGAGTGCTGGGTTCTTCTGATTTCCGGGGACCTGCGGGGCCTCTCGGCTCTTCCAGCACTTACACAGGGTTTTGGATTCCTGCTCCTTTATGAAAGTCCCCGCTGGCTCATCCAGAAAGGCCAGGCTCAGAGAGCATGGAGAATTCTGTCTCAAATGAGTGGCAACCAGGCAATTGAGGAGGAATATGACAGTACTAAAAACAACCTTGAAGAAATTGGAGCAAGTAGGTTAAATGCTGAATGCTTGTTGAACTCTCTGCCTGTCAATGATGACATAAAACTCAGAAGGAATGTTGAAGGCGTAGCCTGTGGGAACTTGACGTTTCGCTTTTACATGTCTGGTTTGCTGTTGTTTGAAATATTTCATATCCATGTAGCTTCAAAAATGAAGAGATGTTTCTATGATCCTGCGGTTTTAAATTAGGCTCTGATTTCCAAGTGAGGAAGAAGTTGCGTAAGAGTCTAAATTTATACCAGCTATGCTTCTGTGAGAACTGCTCTCAGGAAATACTCACCTTGAAGAGTGGAAATAATTGGAATAGAGTTTGTTTTCTTTTATCAGTGGAAAAGGCCAAACAGACACTGGGGAAGTCCGAAGGCATTTTACATGCCTGAAATACCCAGAGGCCATATCCTGGCCGACTGGATTCTAGACAAGCAGCGTTTGGAAAGATTCAGAAAACTAGGCATGCAATATAGAAATTATTTTTCAGTAAAGGCAGCTTCTGAAAGCCCTTCTGGACTTCCCCCAGGAAAATAAGGCATCTAAATCAAATCGGGGGGTAATTCTTTTTTTTTTTTTTTTTTTTTTAATTCTTATGCCATTAATTGCTGAAAACTTACGTATGTACCAGTGCGGGCACTTCTAAAGCAAGGTTACCATTCTGTCGACTTTCTCTCCTCTACATATTTTTCCTTTGCTTTGTATTCAGAGTGTTATAGTGGGAATCTATAGTGGGAATCTTAAGTAAGACTCGTCTTAATTCTTACTTCCTTAAACATTGATGGGAAAAATGCTGTAACTTCTCAGCGCTGGTGGAAAGACCAATGCAAGTTATCTGCCATCTGTGTAAACTGAGATTGAACATCTTATAGCGCCACTTCTCGTTGCCTCATTGAGTTTGGCTTTGAGTGTTCCAATAATTCAATACCTGGAAAAAGTTCTTTGACACATGCTACTTGTAATGTGTGGGGTTTGTTCATCAAGAAGTTTAAAGGGAAAGAAACTCTCTGTAACTGTCACTGTGTGGAGCCATATTCCTTTTTTTTTTGTTTTTTTGTTTGTTTTGTAACTATTTGTGAGGGGAAGTCAGTTGTATTATTACACAAGATTATGAGAAGGAAAAGAGGGGGGTTAGGTAGTTCAAAGTTATATCTTGTTGCAACATATAAGGGATGGAGGTTGCGATAATAATGAGGCTGGTAATGGATGCTTCTCGAAACCTCTGGGAACTTCTCGAAACTTCTCGACGATGAGGCCCCAGCAACAAAGGGAAGCAATGGAGAAGAGCCACGTCAACATCTGAGCGAAAAGAAACAGCAGAATTGGCTGAAGCCTTGAACCGAGAAGTATAAAGGACAACCTCCCAGAGACCCGATGTGTGTCTTAGGTGGAGCGGAGGACTCCCTGGCGCACCCAGCGCTGTTTTTTTTTTATCTGCTATAACTTGCTCAATTTAATCAAATTTATGTTTTAAAACGAGATTGGCTCTCTCATTGATAACAAATTGGTGCCATGACTCAGATGGAGAAATTCTGACGGGACTCACATGCTGGGGGGGGTACGCCACTCACAGGAGTGTGTTTGTGATTCATTCTGCCAGCTTCTCCACCAACGAACCTAAAATTTGATAGCAGATAAAAGGTGAAGCCGGCAACCCCTTCATTTTTGTGCACGAAGCCCGAATGAAGAGGGCAGAAACGAGGATGTGAGTATATTGCAAAACTGAGATCCGTTCGGTTGGGGTTGGGATCCCGGTGTGTGCATGAGTGAGACGTCCAGGTACGGACGAAGCGAGTGTGGACCTCTTAGTAGTGTGGTTCCCATCTCCAGCGAGGGACTGGGCCATGAGGAGAGGGCATACGAAAGACTGAGTGAAACAAGGCACACCGGAAGATGGGACAGAAAAAGAGCAAGGGTTCTGATCCCATGGGAGGTTCTAAGGAGAGATTAAAGTTACCTCAGATACCTCCAGATAGTCCTTTAGGTCTAATGAGTAAGCATTGGAATGATTATCCCTCTAGGAAAGGGAAAGACAGGGCAAAAATGATACATTATTGTATGGAAGTATGGGGAGGTAAACAGATTAGGACTGATCATCTATATTGGCCAGTATGTGGGTCTTTTGAAAATTTGGTATGTCAGGCCCTGAATGTATATGTCAATTCAAAAGAGCCTTTTGATTTGGAAGAAAGTGAATATGCCCAGTTGTGGATAGGATCAGAGACTAGGGCCAATCTATACCCCTTAAAAGAGAAAGGGGGACGAAAAAAGAGTAGGACAGAGGAGGAGGTTCCCATGTCGCCCCCACCGTATATACCTCCTCCTCCTCCACCTCAGCCTTCGCCTCCACCTGAGAATCTCTCTAACGTTCCAAGTGCCCCAAGGGACCCGGAGACACCCCCTGATACTCTTGAGGCCAAGGGACCAGTCACATGAAGTAAAAAACAGACTGAAGCCCCGCTATACCCTTTAAGGGAAATATCAATGGGAGGGGCACACCCAGAAATGGGATATGTTTCAGTACCCTTACATTCAGCAGATGCTAGGGAATTTAAGAAAGAAATGGGGACTTTGTTGGAAGATCCCTTGGGGGTCGTGGAGAGAGTAGATCGATTCCTAGGACCTAATATATATACTTGGGAAGAGTTGCAGGCTATACTGGGGATTTTGTTTACAGCCAAAGAGAGGGATATTATCAGGAGAGCTGGTATGAGAATATGGGACCAACAACACCAACAGGGTCCCGCAGCTGGTACAAAATGGCCTCTACAGAGACCTAATTGGAATAACCAAAACAAGATACACAAGGGTCATACGCAAGATCTGAGGACTATAATAATCCAAGGTATAAGAGACTCAGTCCCCAGAGGCCAGAATATCAATAAGGCTTTTAGCGAACATCAGAAAAAGGATGAAACTCCCACAGAATGGCTGGAGCATTTGCGAAAGAGTTTCCAGCTGTATTCAGGAGTGGACCCCGACATACCTGTTGGGCAAGCATTGATTAAGGCCCAATTTGTAGCTAGTTCATGGATAGATATTAGAAAAAAATTGGAAAAGTTGGATGATTGGCAGTCTAGAGGGCTTGATGAATTATTAAGAGAAGCTCAGAAGGTATATGTAAGATAAGAAGAAGAAGCAAATAAGAGACAGGCCAGAGTGTTAGAAGAAACTCATAGGAGACACACACGAATGTTAGTGGTGGCTGTTAGAGAGGGACAAAAGGAATTGGGAAGGGGAATATCTGGGAGGAAGCCTGAGTATAAGCAGGATCGAGGATTTAAAGGCTCTCCCAGGGAAAGAGAGAGGGAACAACTGATATGTTTCTATTGTGGGGGTAAAGGCCACATGAGACGGGAATGTAGGAAGCGTATAGCTGATGAGAAAATGTGGAAGGAGGACTGAGGAGGTCAGGGGCTCTATTTGCTGGGGACTCGAGAGACCAAAGAGTCCTTGATAAAACTTAAAGTGGGTCCCCGGCAACAAGAAATCGAGTTCCTCGTGGAATCCAGAAGTATGGTATAATCCTGACACAGTAGGAAAATTGGATATCGAACCCTTTTCAATAACAATTAGAGACCCAGATAAACCTGTCAGGATCAAACAATATCCTCTCTCGGAAGAGGGACAGTAGGGATTAAAACCTGAAATAGATCGTTTACTCGAAAAGGGACTGTTGGAGCCCTGTATGTCCCCTTTTAATACTCCAATCTTACCTGTGAAAAAGGCAGATGGAAAATACAGGTTGGTCCACGACTTGAGAGAAATAAATAAAAGAACAGTTTCTAGATTCCCTGTAGTAGCAAATCCATATACAATCCTGAGCAAAATAAATCCCAAAGACTGTCGGTATAGTGTAATAGATATAAAAGATGTGTTTTGGGCTTGTCCCTTACAGGAGGATTGTAGAGATTTCTTTGCTTTTGAATGGGAAGACCCTGAGACACATTGGAAGCAGCAATTAAGGTGGACAGTTCTCCCTCAGGGCTTCACAGAATCCCCTAACCTATTTGGGCAAGCCTTAGAGCAGATATTACAAAAATATGAAAAGGGGAGTAGTGTGACATTAATACAATCTGTTGATGATCTGTTATAAGCGGGAGCACAAGAGGAGGATGTTCGTCGAGAGAGTATTAGATTATTAAATTTTTTAAGTTTACAAGGGTTGAAAGTATCTCAATCAAAATTACAGTTTGTGGAGGAGGAAGTAAAATATCTGGGACACTGGCTCAGCAGAGGAACAAAGAAACTAGATCCAGAGAGAGTTACTGGTATATTATCTGTAAAAGCCCCAGCTACTAAGAGACAGGTATGGCAATTGCTTGGCTTACTTGATTATTGTAGGCAATGGACAGAAGACCATAGTAAAAAGGTTTTTATACGCAAAATTAACCAAAGATGGCCTATTAAAATGGACCGAATCAGACAAGGCTCAGTTACTGGAGCTGAAAGAGGATTTAGTTAATGCACCTGTCCTAAGTTTACCTGATCTGAAAAGACCTTTTTATTTGTTTGTAAATGTAGACGAGGGTACCAGGTGTGTGGTTTTGGCGGAGGATTGGGCTGGACGGAAAAAACCTATAGGATATCTATCAAAATCATTAGATCCAGTCAGTAGAGGGTGGCCAACCTGCTTACAAGCCCTGGTGGCTACTGCGCTTCTGGTAGAAGAAGCCAGAAAAATCACATTCGGGGGGGAATTAAAGGTATTATAACCCCACAACATTCGGGGAGTACTACAGCAGAAGGCTGACAAATGGATTACTGATACTAGGCTCCTCAAATACGAAGGAATTCTAGTTTCTTCTCCTAAATTGGAATTAGAAAGCACGAGCCTCCAAAACCCTGCCCAATTTTTATATGGGGAATCTACTCAAGAATTATCACGATTGTATACATAATATAGAGGAGCAAGTAAAAATACGCCCAGATTTGGAGGAAGAAGAATTAATAGGAGGCGAAAAATTCTTTGTAGATGGTTCTTCAAGAGTGATAGAAGGGAAAAGGAAGTCAGGATATGCCATTATAGATGGGAAAAAAATTAATGTTGTGCAATCGGGACCCCTGAACCCCAGTTGGTCCGCGCAGGCATGTGAGCTATATGCAGTATTACAGGCCTTAAAACTATTGAAGAATAGACGGGGCACGATATATACAGACTCCAAATATGCATATGGTGTAGTACATACTTTTGGAAAAATTTGGGAGGAAAGAGGATTGATAAATTCTCAAGGAAAAGGCTTAATTCATGAAGACCTAATAATTCGAATCCTCCAAGCCCTGAGAGAACCTGAAAGCATTGCGGTAGTCCATATAAAAGGACACCAAAAAGGAACAACATTTGAGATAAGAGGAAACAATTTAGCAGACATGGAGGCAAAACAGGCAGCTCTGGGGGTTGTAAAAATAATGCCAAACTCCTCTATGGAGTCTGAAAAAATAAACGAAGCACATAAATTTACTCAAGTAGAAAAAGAAAAATTGACTAAAATGGGTCTAGAAGAACAACAAGGAAAATGAAAATTAGAAGATGGGAGACAAGTTGTCCCAAAGACTTTAGCTCACCAAATTATGGTGAGAATACATGAAAAAACACATTGGGGAACCCAAGCCCTTGTCGACCAATTTGCCCTGCAGTATATGTGTATAGGAATATATGATATAGCAAAGGAAATAGTAAGATCCTGTTTAACTTGTCAAAGGGTAAACAAACAACATCAACGAAAAACAATTCCAGGAGGTTACGAATTAGCTGTAAGACCCTTTTCACGAATACAGATTGATTTTACTGAAATGACTATGAGTGGTAACTTCAAATACATCTTAGTGATGGTAGATCATCTAACCCATTTTGTAGAGGCATTTCCCACCTCCCGGGCAATGACACGAACTGTGGTAAAAATTCTTTTAGAACTTATAATTCCAAGATATGGAATTGTTGAAGCCATAGACTCAGACAAAGGCCCACATTTTACTTCAAAGGTAATTAGGGAAACAATGAATCAACTGGGCATAAAATGGGAGTATCACACCTCTTGGCATCCCCAAAGCTCAGGACAGGTTGAAAGAATGAACAGAGAAATCAAGAAACAATTAACTAAAATCATGATAGAAACAAAACTCTCCTGGGCTAAATGTCTACCACTAGCTTTGTTAAACATCAGAACACAACCCAGGTCCGATTTGGGAGTTTCTCCCTTTGAAATGTTATATGGTATGCCTTATAATATGGAAATGCCAGTTGAACATCCAATAATTGTTGAGACCATACCTAATTCATCTAACCAGACGAAGAGAGGAGTTACGTAAACGAGGTATGATATCTCAACGACCTCCGTTAAATATGCACATTCATTCTATAAAACCAGGAGATAAGGTACTAATTAAAACTTGGAAGGAATCCCCACTAATCCCTCGTTGGGAAGGACCCTATCTTGTTTTACTCACCACAGAAACCGCCATCCGGACGGCAGAGAAGGGTTGGACTCATGCGAGCCGTGTAAAAGGACCTATCAGAGACTTGGACCAGTCTTGGGAAGTTGTGAGCCCACCTGGAGATCTGAAAGTCACCCTCAAGAAGGTTTAAATGGACATAAAGGGGACTGGGATATGTAATAACAATAATAACATTTTGAGATTGGTGTGAAATCGGTTGCCTGTAAGAGTGCCAAGAACGGTGGTAATCGAATACGTTAAGTTATATATATAAATTGAATATATTAAAATATTAGTCCAAAAGGAACCAGGTAAGGGAACTGTATAAACAGAGGCAAACACCCGAAAAAGCACTCCCTCTCCTGAAGACTACCCCTGCTACCGAGAAGATGTTATCCCTCGTGGCTCGAAGCAACCGAGTCGACGAGCGAGGTAGAGAGGTAAAATACTGTGGAGAACTGACTCTTGTCATTAGAGCTATACGGGAGTACTGGAAGAACCGCCTCAATGCCCACAGGGACTTGGAAGTCCCTTATAAAAAGTATATCCAAGGATCTCTAATGGGAGGGATAATATTGGTATAATTGATCCAAAACTATTAACAACAAAAAATTGGAGAAGATTCCACCCTTTTTGGCACATCCTAGACATACTGCTTATTCTATTTATAATATGTATACCACAAACATGGGCTAAGGGAATGAACTACCAACCCCACCAGCTGTTTAACTGGACCTTACTCCGATTTGAGGACCAACAGGTTATCGCAACCCAAATAACACCGGGAGAACCAAGCTTTAATGCTACCCTATGTCAGCTTGTCCCGAGACCCCGATGCTGGGAATACCTGGGATTCTATATGTGCCCTAGTTCAAATCCTGGAAAGGGATATTGTAACTACCCTAATCAATATTACTGCAGTTATTGGGGTTGTGAGACTATAGCCCCTGGTTGGATACCGGGTAGTGGTATAGACAGGTACCTAAAGGTTCAGTGGGGTCCATATGGGTTCAGACCACCACAAGGGTGGGGAGGACGTGGAAACTTCAAATACCTCTTCTTAAATGTCACCAGCCCTGAAGACGTAGGATGGATAATTGGAAGAGTGTGGGGAGTGAGGTATACGGAACCAGGAACAGATAAGGGCGGTTTAATTCTCATAAAAAAGGAAGTGGTCCCAAATGATCCACTGCCTGTAGGCCCTAACCAGATATTAACTGATGATTTGGCTGAAGGAACAATGGATAGTACAACAAGAATTCCTAAAATAGACAATATAACGATAACTTCAGAAATGAAGATTACTCGAATCACCCAAACTCCTGATGAAACCCTTGGGAATAACCCAACCCCTAATGAAACCCCTGAAATTAATCCCCTTTGGAAGTTAATGTATGCTAGTTACTTGGTGTTGAACAAAACCAATCCAAATCTTACAGAACACTGTTGGTTGTGTTATGGGGTGAAACCACCCTTTTATGAGGCTGTTGGAGTAACTAAGAAACCTAAACGCCTAAATGGTACTAATCCAGCACAGTGTATGTGGGACACAGAAAAACCAGGAATCACCTTAACCCAAGTGATGGGAAAAGGCCTGTGTATAGGAAGAATTCCAGAACACAAAAAGAGGTTATGTGCCAATACTGATCAAATAGGGTCAAAAAGACCCGAGAAACCTGCAAAATGGTTAGTACCAGCTGATAACACCAAGTGGGTTTGCTCCGCTATAGGAGTTACACCTTGTCTGTCGTTAAAACTTTTTAATGAATCCTCAGACTTTTGTATTCAAGTAACAATAGTCCCTAAAATTTTTACCACCCTGAGAACTTTATTTAATGCATACATTACTCAGGGACACCACCTGACTAAACGAGAGCCATTCACGGCATTAGCAATAGCCACTTCAATGATCTTGGGGGGCGTGGGAGTAGGCACAGGAGTAACCCCATTGATACAACAAAGCCAAGAATTTAAAGCACTGAAGATAGCAGTAGACGAAGACCTGGTAAGAATTAAACAATCAATAACGGCCTTAGAAAAACCCATTAGATCGCTGTCAGAAGTGGTCTTACAAAACCAAAAAGGACTAGATTTAATGTATTTACAACAAGGAGGGGTATGTGCAGCACTTAAGGAAGAGTGCTGTGTATACAGAGATCACACAGGGGTGGTACGGGATGGCTCGGCCGCGGGGATGCTGCTGCCGGGCGGGGGGCGCACGAGCCCGGCCGCGGGGCTGGGCAGGGCCCGCTCCGCCGTTCCCCGGGCTCCCGCGGCCGCGAGACCCCCCCCGCCGGCCGCTCCGCCCGGTGGCAGCGGGCGCCCGGGGCGCGCGTGGACAGAGCCGTTGACAGCGAGGCTGCGGCGGCGGCGGCAGCAGCGGCTTTTGAGCGGCTTCTGAGCGGCTTTTGAGCGGCAGCGACTTCGGCAGCGGCTTCTGAGCGGCAGCGGCTTGGGCAGGAGCAGCGGCAGCAGCACCAGGTGAGGCGGCGGCGGCAGCTCTCGGCGGTCCGGAGCCCGCCCTCCGCCGCTCCCCGCGATGGTGCCTCCCCCGTCCCCCCAGCGTCCCCCCGCAGGGGCTCGCGGCACCGCTCCCCTCTCCCGGTACTGGCAGTGGCGGCGCTGGGCGAGCCGCCGCCGCTGGGTCTGGGTCTGGCGAGGCAGCGCCGGCCCCTGGCGCTCCCCGGCCCGCCCCCAGGCCCCGCCCCGCCTGGGGCCGGCCGGGGGCCGCCACCACCCACAGGTGCCCGGCGGAGCGCGGACCGGCGGCGGAGCGCGGACCGGCGGCGGAGCGCGGACCGGCGGCGGAGCGCGGACCGGCGGCGGAGCGCGGACCGGCGGCGGAGCGCGGACCGGCGGCGGAGCGCCCGCTCCCTCCCCGCCCCGCAGCCTCCCGGCAGCCGCGACCCCCGAGACCCCGGAGCGCGGTGCTGCTGCGGGGGTGCCGTCACCGGCAGCGCGGTCGGGCAAGGTGCCCGTGCTCCTCCTGACCCGCATTGACCCGTCGGCCTGTCTGCGCTCCGGGACCGGCGGGGAGCGGCGCGCCGCGGAGCCTCGGCCGGGAAAGGCCGGGAATGATGCGGCTCCGCTCGGCCCGGAGCGCCCGGTGGGGGCCGGCGGGGACCCCGCGCGCAGCGACAGCGGCCGCGTCTGTCGCACGGGGCACGACAAGGAGAGCTTCGAGCGGCTTTACCGCGTGGGACCGCTGCTGGGGAGAGGCGGCTTCGCGTCCGTGTACTCGGGGCTCGCCTGTGTGACAACAGCCCGGTAAGGGCGGGCGGGCCGGCGGCGGGCCGGGGAGGCGGGGGGCTCGGCTCAGCTCAGCTCAGCCCAGCGCTGCCCTTGGCTCGCAGGTGGCGATCAAACAAGTGGCTCGGGAGCGCATCTCCTCGTGGGGCGAGCGGGTGAGTGCGCGGGGCCACCGGGACAGTGCGGGGCAGAGCGGGTGGGGGTGAGCCGGTGGGGCCGGCGGGGGGGAAAGTGGGACAGCGAGAGGGGAGTGGGTGTGGAGTCACCAGGGGACACGGGCCGGGTAGGGGTGCACCAGAGCATCCCTGGGGATTGCGGGGGGCACCTGCAGGAGGGCATCAGAGCATCCCAGGCAGGGAGGCACAGGAGCCCCGGGCCAGCATCGGCCCTGCTGACGGTGCCGTGGTCCCCCTGCAGCCCAGCGGCACTCGCATTCCCTTGGAGATAGCCATGTTGAGGAAGGTGCGCTCCGGCTGCAGTGCCATCATCCAGCTCCTCCATTGGTTTGAGCTGCCCCACTCCTTTGTGCTGGTTCTGGAGCGTCCGGAGCCATCGCAGGACCTCTCCGACTTCATCAAAAAATGGAGGTTCCTGCCCGAGGATCTGGCGCGGGGCATTTTCCTCCAGGTGCTGGTGGCTGTGCGGCACTGCCACAGCCGCGGTGTCCTGCACAGGGATATCAAGCCCCAGAACATCATCATCAACTTGGCCACCAGAGAGGTCAAGCTTATTGACTTTGGTTGCAGCACCCTCCTCAGGGACACGGTCTACACCAAATTTAGCGGTGAGCCCACAGCCCAGGGTGCTTCCCGTACCGGGCAGTTTGTGAACAAGAGTCACGTGCTGATGACGAGGTGGCGGGTCACACCGAGTGTGCGTCCCCACGTCCGTGGGGCCACCGGTGCAGCCCCTGCATCCCTGGGGATCCGCGGGCGAGAATCCAGGAGCAGGCGGCATCTGCCTAATGAGGTGCGCCCGTATCCTGTTGTAGGAACACCTTTGTACTACCCGCCGGAGTGGTTCCGCTGGCACTGCTACCACGGCCGTCCGGCGGCGATCTGGTCCCTGGGCGTGCTGCTGTATGAGATGGTGTGCGGGGTCCTCCCCTTCCGGTGCTGCGAGGACATCGTCAGCGGGCAGCTCTTCTTCCAGCGCCGGATCTCTGTCGGTAGGTACCTGGCTTCGCAGCAGCAGGGGAAGGTCGGGGTTTAGGGGGTGGCAGCTGATCTCCCTTGGTCAGCTGGAGGAGGTGGCCCATGTCCTGCCATCCTGCTCTCCTCCAAACCGAGTCATGGAGCAGGAGGTCTGGGTGCAGCTCTGAGCGCACCCAGGCCTGGGCGCTGCGGACGGTGGCACAAGGTAGGCAGGAGCCTCCTGCAACTGAGCGGCAGTTCCCGGATTCTCCCCAGAATGCCAGCACCTCATCAGGTGGTGCTTGTCCATGAGAGCTCGCGACAGGCCATCCCTGGACGATGTGTTCAACCACCCTTGGCTGCAAACATCCACTGCCCCAGGAGACAGCCGCCCTCCACCCTCACAGCCTGAGCCAGCAGCTGGGCAAGTAAGCTGGGGGTGCCTCTTGGGGGGAGTGTGGGGTTTGGGGTTTTGGCAGGTTGGGGGTGGGGATTTGGGCTCTTGGGAGGTTGGGATGGATTTTGGGGGCCTGTGGGGATTTTTTGGAGACTTTGAGGTTTTGGGGGTTGTTTTTTGGGGGGACTTTGTGGGTTTTGCGGAGAGCGGGTGGTTTTGGGTGTTTGGGGGTTTTGGGAGTTTGGTGAGGTTGGGTGTTTTGGGGGGACTTTTGCAGTTATTGGGGGGCTTGTGGGGATTGGTTTCTGGGTTCTTTGGAGAGCAATAGGTGTCAGAGGGACACCTCATAAGAGTTATATCTCCTCCTTGTAGCTGGGGCAGTGGTGAGGTTGGGCTTTAGTCTGAGGATAACGCTGGTAACACACCGATTGTATAGTGGTTTCTGATTAGCACTTACCCTGAGCAAGGCTGATTCAGTCTCTCATGCTCTGCAGTGAGGAGAGACAAGATCTGACAGCAAAGCAACAGACAAAGCGGCTACTCCAACACCCGCCACGAGCACTGCAGCTACTCCAACACCAGCCACAACCACTGCGGTGACACCAACAATGGCAACAGGCACCGTGGCTACTCCAATGGCAAGGACTGTCACTACAGCTACAACTCCAGCAACATGCACTGCTGCTATTCCAACCAGGGCAAAAAAAGCAGTGTGGCTACTCCAAACTCAGTGACAAGCAGTGAGGCTTCTCAAACCCAAGCCACAAGCACTGCAGGTACTACAAATACAGCGACAGACACATCGGCCACTCAAACGCCGAGGACAGGCACTGTGGCTGGTGCGACCCAATTCAACATGCCCTGCAGTTAATCCAGCCCCAGGCACAAGGACTGCAGTTACTCCACCACCAGTTTTAAGCTCTGCAGCTACTCTATCTCTGGGAAGGAGCAATGGCGCTACTCTAAGGCCTGCTATGTATACAGTGGCTACGTCAACCCCAGCCACAAACACTGCAGCTACTCCAGTGCAAGCCACAACCACTGCAGCCTCTCCAACGCCAGTGACACACACTGCTGCTCCTGCAGCCCCATCAACAAGCAGTGAGGCTTCAGCGCCGGGCATTGCGCAAGGCTCCAGTGCTCTGCTGGGCTCTGGCAATGCGTTCCGGAAGGTGACAAAGGCCCTGGCAGGCGCAGGCACAGCCCAGAAGCCCAGCGGGCATTGCACAAGGTGGGAAGGAGCTGGTGGGCTCTGGGCACACGTGAGCAATCCTGACTGCAGCAATGCCCGTGGGAGCCCCTGTGCTCCCCTGGCAACAGGGCCAGGACAGGAGCTGTTGCTGGGTCCTACCTTCCATTGTTAAGCACTAGAGCTGCCGCAAAATTGGCCAAGAGGCAAAAGTGGGGAGGCAAGTGTGGGGTACCCCAGAATGAGGGAAACTGGGGACACCTAAAAATGGGTGCAAGACAGAAGTGAGAGGCACACAATAACTGAGGAACACCCCAAAAATAGGAACCCCAAAACTGAGGGGCATCCCATTAATGTGGGTTTACCCTATAAATGGGGTCAGCCAGAAAGTGGGGTCACCCTCAGAGAGGTTATGCGATGCCCCCAGAATTTGGTGGAGGGGGAGAGGATGAACCCTCTTTAATGGCTGCTGGGGCAGCCCTGGTCCTCACCAAGAACCAAGCCCTGGGGTTGCCCCTCCCAACACCAAAAGACCCCTGAAAAGGGGGTCTATATAATACGCGGGTAGATTCCACAACTCATTAAAAGTTGTAAAGCAGGTATGCTTTTTATTCAGCTCTGAGACGCACAGGGATAATTCCTCAAATTCATGCGTACCTCAGTGTTGTTTCCCTCTACCTTTATTCTCTAAAGTTACATGTTTTCATAAGGTTGCACAATACGCCTATACATATTCATGTCCTATCCCCGCTTCGTATTATAATGAGCTAGGAGGTCCTTTGCTCCTGCAAAGTGCCCCCTGTGGTCGTGCTCAGGGGTCTCAAGATGAAGTAAATGAGTCTTCCTCTCCTTGAACTTTTCACCTTTTAGTTTTCATGTATGGCCTTAGGGGTTTGGTCTGTGTCCCAGCCATAAACCATCTGCTTCTCCCCTTTTTCAGTAGATTCAGGCATCTGCTTTTCCTTATCAATAGCTGCTTATCAGTAGAATCAGTCTGCTTTTCCTTGTCAATAGAACCAGGTGTCTGCTTTTCCTTATCAATGGTTAGTGCCTTTGTTCTGCTTAGTAGGCATGATAGGTACAGACAATACTTTTGTTTAAGCAAGTGAATTCCTTAACCCCCTTGTACAACCCCCCTTGTACAACCCCCTTGTACATTGGTCAAACCTCTGCATCATATACACAAAGTGCTGCTGCTGTGAAGACAGGAGTCCAGGTCTACCCAGGCTGACTGCCCCAAACCCGCAGCCAAGGCAATGAGAGTCCAGGTCTACCCAGAGTGGCTGCCCCAGGGCTGTTAAAATGGCTGGGGGAGTCACAGCTATTTCTGGGGACTGCTGAACCCCTCTTCTACCTCCCTGTCAGAGCCTGGGGGAGCACACGGGTCACCCCAGCCCCCAGGGACACCCCCACCCCAGTTTCTTCCCTCCCAGGCAGAGGGATGAGCTCATCGCCAGCATCCTCACATGTATGATTTAGGGGGACTCCCCCAGGTGCACCCACAAAATCTGGCAGGGTCCCCCATATCTCATGTTTCCACCTCCCCAATGATCTGTGGGTGATCTCTTGGATGTAGCCCCTGTTTGAAGCCTCCATTGGTCCCCCAAATTACTCTGTCCCCTACAGAGCTTGAGCACATTCCCATGAACCTCCACCCCCCCCCCCCCCTCCAGTTCCCTTCTGAACCCAAAATCCCCCCATTTACTGCCATGGGCCAACAGGGGCACTGAAGAGTCAGGGTACACTGGGACAAATGTAACACCTAGTTTTGGGACATTGGGTGTTCCCCAAATCCCTGCACCACCCTGGGGAGCTTTGGGGATGTCCCCCAATGCCGAAATCCCCTCTGAACCCCCAAACTCTTCCCCTCAATGCATCTCCACCCTGAGGGAATGTTGCTCACCCAAAAGCGACTCAGGGTGCCCTGGGACCCAGGTACCCCCTGTTTTTGGCACATGGGAGATCCCCCAATATAATCTGCCTCCTACAGTGAGTTTTGGGGAAACCCGCCAGAACCCCCAAATGTTCCTTGAACCCCCAAATCCCTCCTTGAACCCCCCAGATTCCTCCTATTTGTGGCAACAGGGCTCCCTAGGGCATCCGATGAGATTTGGCTGCCCTGGGATTGATGGACCACCCGTTTTCGGGAGGCAGGGAGTCCCCCAAATAACTGAGCCACCCTGAGAAGTTTTGGGGACCAGCCTGAATCCCAAAAATCTCCCCGGGGTCCCCCAGTATCCCCCCAAACCCAAAGTCACCCCGGCTCAGCACAATGGCACAGAGCCCACTAAAAAAGGGGTGTCCTGAAAAGTGGGGTCCCCCCAGCACCGGCCCTGGGGGTCACTCAAGGTGCTCCCCCCCGAAAGCCACCAGCCCCAAAACCCTCGTTGCTACAAAACCACACCCCATGGGGCACCCCAAACCCCCCCGCAGTATCAGGGAGCCAGCCGGCAGCCCCAGAGTGATGGGGTGCTTAATTTGGGGTGTGTCCCAAAAAAAGAGCATCAACAAGGAGATCAGGTGGGGGATGAGCAGGAGCACCTGCGGCAGGGACTGGGAACACTGGGGGGGGACTGGGAAGGACTGAGAGGGACTGGGAGCACCTGCAGCAGGTAGTGGGAGCACTGGGAGGGATTGGGAGTTGAGCATGGCTGCAAGTGGGAAAACCTGCAGCAGGGACTGGAGCACTGGGATATTGGAACCCCAACAGTATCTGGGGCCATAGTGGCCTATATTGGTCTGTACTGGTGCAAACTGGTCTGTACTGCTCCATACCAGGATGTGTAAATTTGTAGACAACACCAAGCCAGGTAGGAGCACTGATCTGCTGGAGGGTAGGAAACTGCAAAGGGATCTGGATCCATGGGCTGTGGCCAATGGGATGATGAGGTTCAAGAAGGCAAAGTGCCGGGTCCTGCACTTGGGCCACAACAACCCCCTGCAACGCTCCAGGCTTGGGGAAGAGCTGGAAACTGCTCACAGGAAAGGAGCTGGGGATGCTGATTGATGGAGCTGAACATGAGCAGCTTGTGCCCAGGCAGCCCCCAGCATCCTGGCCTGGATCAGCACCAGTGCGGCAGCAGGTCCAGGGCAGTGGTTGTGCCCCTGCGCTGGGCACTGGTGAGGCCGCACCTTGAATCCTGGGTTCAGCTCTGGGCCCCTCACTGGAGGAGAGACATTGAGGTGCTGGAGGGGGGCCAGAGAAGGGCAATGGAGCTGGTGCAGGGCCTGGAGCACAAGTATGATGGGGAACGGCTGAGAGACCTAGGGGGGTCAGAGGGAGAAGAGAAGGCTCAGGGGGGACCTGATTGCTGCCTACAACTGCCTGAGAGGAGGATGGAGCCAGGAGGGGCTGGGCTCTGCTCCCAAGGAACAAGGGATGGGACAAGAAGAAATGGCCTCAAGCTGCACCAGGGCAGGTTTAGATGGAGCTGAGGAGAATTCCTTCCCCAGAGGGTGCTCAGGCATTGGAACAGGCTGCCCAGGGCAGGGCTGCAGTCACCATCCCTGCAAGTGTTCACACAGAGTGGAGACAAGGCCTCAGTGCCATGGGTCAGTGGTGGACTTGACAGTCCCAAGTTAAAGGTTGGACTGGATGATTTTAAAGCTCTTTTCCAACCTAGTTGATTCTATGATTCTATGATTGTTTTTGCTGAGGCATCAGTGAACCAAGTTATCGTGGTTTAGTCCAGCTGGTAACCCAGGACCATGCATCCTCTCTCTCACTCCCTCCCTTCTTCCTCCCCCTGCTCCCAGAGGGATCAGGAGGAGAATTGGAAGAATGTAACTCCCACGGGTTGAGATAAGAGCAGTTCAGTAACTAAGGTATAACACAAACCACTACTGCTACCACCAGTAATAATGATAAGGGAAATAACAAGGGAAGAGAATACAACTACTCGCCACCCGCCGAACGATACCCAGCCTGACCCAAGCAGCGATCTGAGCCTCCTAGCTGACTGCCCCCAGTTTCTATACTGGGCATGATGTGCTGTGGTATGGAATACCTCTTTGACTAATTTGGGTCAGGTGTCCTGTCTCTGATTCCTCCCAGCTTTCCCTCCTGCCTGGCAAGCATGAGACTCAGAAAGTCCTTGGTCAGAGTAAACATTACTGAGCAACAACTAATCGGTGCTATCAGCGCTGTTCCCAGGCTGAAAGTTGAAAACACAGCACTGCATCAGCTACTAAGAAGGAGAAAAATGTCTGCTACTGCTAAACCCTGGGCACAGGTATTTTCTGTTGGAGTTTGCTCCATAAAGGGAGATGCTTCTAAACCTGGTGGGAGTTTGAAAGGTTGTTGTAACGCTGATGGCTCTGCATTTACAGGCATCTGTAGTATTTGGAAACTTTATTTTAGGCACTCCCTCAGTGCCGAGAGTGGGCACCAGAGGGACAGTACACAGATGGAGTTTTAGGTGGTAAAGGGAGGGTGGATTGCTATGTAAGTGGCACTGTTGCGGAGCTCACCCTGTGTAGGTGATGCCCAGCACCAACTTTCTGTCCTAGATCCTTGGCTGTGGAAGCAGGGGCTGGACGTTTGCACTGTGAGCTATGCTACAGGATACCTGAGAGCAGGCACCATACAGACAATACACAGATGGAGTTTTAGGCGGCAAAGCTATGACGGATTGCCGTGCTGGTGGTACCATTGCAGTGCTCACCATGAGTAGGTGATGCCCAGAACCAGCTTTCTGTTCTAGATCCTCAGCTGTGGGATCTGGGCCGAGACTTTCTCATGCTCTGGGTTGAGCTCCAGGACACCCGAGAGCAGGCACCAGAGAGAAAGTATGCAGTTGGAATTTTAGGTGGCGAAGCAAGTGCTGGTTGCCGTGTAGGTGGCACTGTTGCACTGCTCACCATGCGTAGGCGCTGTCTAGCACCGGCTTTCAGTCCTAGATCCTTGGCTGTAAGAGCAGGGGCTGGACGTTCACTCTCTGTGAGCTGAGCTTTTGGACGCCCAAGACCGGGCATCAGAGTGGAGAGGCAGTAAGCAGATTTAGGTGGCAAAGTGAGGGTGGATTGCCACGTTGGTGTCACTGTTGGGAAGCTCACTGTGTGTAGGTGATGCCCAGCAAAAGCTTTCTGTCCTGGCTCTTCTGCACTGGGACAAGGGGTGGACGTTCAAACTCTGTGAGCTGTACTCCAGGGTACCCAAGAGTGGGCACCAGAGAGACAGTACGCAGATGGAGTTTTAGGTGGCAAAGAGGATAGGTTGCAACGTTGGCTGCACCATTGAGAAGCTCACTGTAGGTGATGCCCAGCACTAGCCTTCTGTCCTGGCTCCTCGGCTGTGCTAGCAGGACATGCTCGTTCGACACTCTGAGCTGTGCTCCAGGGCGCCCAAGACAGGACACCAAAGAGAGCACGCAGATGGAGTTTTAGGTGGCAAAGCGAGGGTGAACTGCCATGTAGGTGGCACTGTTGCAGCGCTCACCCTGTGTAGGTGAGGCCCAGCACCGGCTTTCTATCTGGGCTCTTCCGCTGTGGAGCAGGGGCTGGGCATTCGCACTCTGTGAGCCATGCACCAGGACAGCCAAGTGCGGGCACCAGAGAGACAGGGCGTAGATGGGAGTTTTAGGTGGTAAAGCGAGGGTGGATTGCCAGACCGGGACAGCTCTCCCATAGGGTCCTCAGGAGTGTGGAACCTTACCTTGGGGTTTGGCACTCTGCACTCAAGAGTCCTTTGCACACATTCTTCTGCTGTTCTCCTAACTTTGCACTGAAGCAAAAACAGCAAAGCCCTTTTATCTGTCCTGAGACTCTTCACATTTCAGTGACAAAAATTAGAATCCTAAATCTGAAAAAAGAGTTTGTCAGATATGAATGTAGGGAAGGGGAAAAAAAAAACAAAACACCACCACCAAAAAAAAGCCCAAACCCAGATAACCAGATAAAATTCTGATAAAGGCATGCAGAGCCTCTCCTCCACAGCCCATGGGTGTTCAGAGTCAGGAGTGCAGACACTGAAATTTTACTTACATGTGACATCCGCAGTGAATGTTGGAGCTTTCACAGAGCAGCTTCGTGAACCCCTGCAGCAGCGCAGAGCTGGTTCCTTGGGAACCACAGTGCTTCTGCCAGCACACTCAGCCACCAGCACCAGGAACAGGAAAATGGATTTGAACTTGGGGGGTGGCAGAAAATTGATGGATTCTGCTCTGAGAAGTCTGTTCTATCTTGTCACTGCCTGTTCCTCCTTCAGCAGTGCTCCCTAACAAGAGGCAGAAAATGCCCAATGGCAGCTCCATCACCCAGCTCCTCCTCCCATTTGCAGCCACCCGGGATCTGCAGCTCTGGCACTTCTGGCTCTTCCTGGGCATCTTGCTGCCTGTGCTCCTGGGCAACGGCCTCATCATCACCAGCACAGCCTGCAACCAGCACCTCCACACCCCCAGGTACTTCTTCCTCCTCAACCTCTCCCTGGGCTGCATCTTCCCACATCCATCGCCAATCCCCTCTGGGACAACGGAGCCATTTGCTGTCTGGGTGTGCTGTCCAGGTCTTACATTCTTCTTGTTTGGAGCAGAGTTTTCTCTCCTCACTGTCACATCCTACAACCACTACCTGGCCATCTGCGAGCCCTGTACTAAGGGACCCTCCCGGGGAGCAGAGCTTGTGTCCACATGGCAGCTGCTGCCCGGGGCACTGGGTTTCTCACTGCTGTGCTGCACACAGCCAATATATTTTCGCTACCCTCTGCCAAGGCAATGCTGTGGAGCAGTTCTTCTCTGAAATCCCCCAGATCCTCAAGCTCTCCTGCTCACATTCCTACCTCAGGGAAGTTGGGCTTCTTGTGGTCGGTGCCTGTTTATCATGTGGGTGTTTTGTGTTCATTGTGGGGTCCTGTGTGCAGGTCTTCAGGGCTGTGCTGAGGATCCCCTCTGAGCAGGGACGACACAAACCCTTTTCCATGTGCTTCCCTCACCTGGCCGTGCTCTCCCTGCTTGTCAGCATTGCAGCATTTGCCTACCTGAAGTCCCCTTCCGTCTCCTCCCCACCCCTAGATCTGTTTATGGTGGTGCTGTACTCAGTGTTGTCTCCAGCAGTGAACCCTCTCATCTACAGCCTGAGGAACCAGGAGCTCAAGGATGCTCTGAGGAAGCTGGTGCCTGGATGTGTTTCAGCAGCCATACACTGCCTGCTGTCCTCTGCAAAGGGCTCCCAGTGTAGGTCATGGCAGGCCACATATGTCTTTGCTGCTTTTGCACTTGTGATGTTTTTGTCTACAAAGACACGTCAGTTTTCATCCCCTGCTACTTCAGTATCTGCCTGTCCTGTGATCCACAAATTTTGTGTCAACTGGGGGGGGTTCCTCATTGTATTTAAGGGAAATAAATAATCCTGCAGCAACTTCTTCTCTGTGATATGTCCTCAGCGGGGTCGTGCAAGTCAAGGCGTGACAAGACAATGCAGGGTTGGGTGGGGCAAGGCAGGGCACGACAAAACCATTCACCCTTGTGCCTGCAGCCACTGGGCAACCGGCACGCAGTGAGCCTCCTTCAGCCGGGAGGCTGGACACAACCAGACAATTCCGAGAGGTCCCTTCAAAGCTCGCAGCCCCAGGCACCACAGCTCCGAGGCATGGCCAGAGGAGAGATCCCCAGCCTGACTGCAGAGCTCCTGTGCGGCATTGCAGAGAGCCTCACGTTCCTCGTCCTGCATGTGGAAAGGAGAGCAGGGGCTCAGTGTCTGCAGCCCCAGGTGCCATGGACCAGGAGCTGCTCCACACATACCCTCTGCTGCAGCAGCTCTTTGCTGACTGCCAGTTGTGCAGGGCTCTGCACAGACTCTGCTGGCTCCTGCACTGGCACCCCTTTCCCTCACCCTTTCAGGTTGCAGTCCTGAGCAATGGACTGGGTGACCCTGCTTGCACAGGGGCATTGGACCAGACCAGATGATCTCTAGAGCTCACTTTCAACCTCGGCCAGTCTGTCTCTGTGAACTCACCACTGCACACCTACACAGAACAGCAGAAGCTCCTTGCACCTTTCTGGCTCTGCAGAACAGTGGTCAGGTGCTCCTGGAGCAGGCAGAGTGCCTGCTTCACTTCTGCCTCCATAGCAGTGTGTGAGAGGAGGAGCACCAACCCTCCTCTCTCACACTGGGGCCCTTCCACAGCACAGCAGACACAGCACAGGTCATTGGTGAGCAGTGAGGGCTCCCCAGGGCCAGGGGGAATCTGGCCCCTTGTGTTGACAACACAATTCCCCTTGGATTGTAATCAAAAGGACACATCACGGCCATGGTCCCAAGCTTATGTTAAACATACAGGAAGTGTTAGGATGCCATCTGCAAGTAAGGCCAACCTGAATCTTGCTGTTGTGGTTGTACATAAAGATGAATTATATCTCACAAATGAGTAGGAATGGAAAAAAAACCATGATGGAATGGGAATTAACATCATGCATGACAACCGTGACACTTCTGAAATATTGGCACTCCAAGCAATGCCTGGAGAAAAAATAAAAACAGAAGTCCGAGCAATCAGTGAGTCTGCTCACAGAAAGCCCACTGACATTAGAATGTGTTGTACTGACGTTACTAAAGCAAGTAACAATGAGAAATCCTGTCAGCAGGCATTCAAATTGCATTGTTGGTACAATTTTACTTTTACATGACCCATGCTTGTATTTTGATTTTACACAGGGGGTGCAGAGCTATCATTTGATTTCCTAAGTGTAAAATGCAAATTGTGGAATTTGGGTATTACGGGGTGGCCATGGATAGAAGAATATGTGTTTCCAAATGTACCTATGCCTGGCCTAAACTTGTCTGCGGTAGCACTGCACAACAACATCCTCTTTTATAGGCAAGAGTGGATCAGTTTGGGTTGGAAAGGACCTTAAGATCATCCAGTTCCAACCCCCCCTGCCATGGGCAGGGACACCTCACACTAAACCATCTCACCCAAGGCTCTGTCCAATCTGGCCTTGAACACCGTCAGGGATGGAGCATTCACAACTTCCCTGGGCAACCCATTCCAGTGCCTCACCACCCTCACAGGGAATAACTTCTTCCTTATCTCCAACCTAAACTTTCCATCACAAATGATGACAGGAATCAACACATTCCAACTCTAAAGGGAATGAAAAGAGACGTCATTTCGATAGGATGCCGAATTTGAAACAATACTGAATGCATGACAACAGTCTTACATGCTGTAGCAAGCTATGTCAAGGGAGAGGGTGTTGTAAACTATGCTGAAGGGAAAAACAACATACACACCTGCCCTTTTAAACATGAGTGCTGGCATATCTTATCCAATGCTTATAATGTCTCCTCACATCCATAACATTGGCCCCTATTTTAGTCAAAAACACAGATTCACAGCAAATGTTATTTAATTCATCATGGTGCCTCAAACGACTGGAATTGTCAATGCAATCCAATCAGCTTGTTCATCATTTTGGGGAACTTCTTATGCAGGATGGACAACACGGGTGTGTAAAAGAACCTTATTTTCTCAAAAGCGAGCAAAAAGAGTTGTGACTGGAATTCTGGGAGCAGGATTTGGAGTTTTAAATAGTACAGACTCTGAGGTATTAATTAACACACTAACCACAACAACCAATGATTTGAGCAATTTGAGACATCTGCTATGATCTTCCCCTTTGGCTCTGAGAATGAACTAATGGCTTCTTTCAGATATATTGCCTCAATGGGCAGAAAAGAATTAAAAAGACCATCAGGTGATCATAGATGCACCTAGTGTAGTACAAAACAGTGTTTCTCTAGCTCTCAGTTGTATCCAGGCTCAACTATGGATGCAATCAATGTCAGCTGCAGTCATAAGAGAAGGTGAAGAAGGTACCTTACCCACTGAGATCTGAAAGTGATCTGGGATAACACAACTGAATTTGAAAAGAAATTCCAGTCCTGGTGATATTTAGTCAGTTTTACCTATGACCCTAACAACAGCACAGCCAAGCTTTTGTTTTGACTATACTCAATGCTTTGGTATGTGCAGTATAGTCAATCATTGAGTTAGGATTAAACCGTAACAGGACTATATTCTATCCCCTGGATCAGACAGTATGAGCCTGGAAGGATAGAAATAAATGGCAAACTGTTGATGTTGATGCATGCGTTGTGCGAGAGCAAAAGGGGTTCATTTGTTATAGTAATGCCACCAAAGCTCAAGACATTTGTCTTGACTCTGACCAGAATGTCTGCTATTTCAAAATACATCCTCATGACAACTCGGAAACTGTACTCTACACTGGAAAAGGATGTGCCTGCATGAGAACTTTTTGTGACTTTAGATGTGTGGATAACCTCACTGTAGATACAAGTAACCATTCTAATACTGGTGTTTGTAATTTTGTTGAGGTTATAGGATGTGATTTTACTTATTCAGCTCCGTTGCATCTTATCAGTTGCTACAACCTAACTATGCACTGATCCAAGACCTGCAGCCTACCCCTGCTGGAATGAGTTACACCTTGATAGGAAGACTATTACAGCATGAAGACCTGAGATGATTGCTGAAGCACTTTATATTTGTTAGCAGCTACATCTTTGAATGAGGAGAGAATTTTACACCAATCAATAATAAAAGAATGTGTGACTGGAGTCACTGAAGCTGCACCTGAGAGGGAAAAACAGCATAAAAGTGAAGGGTGGGGGGAGACAGGGAAGACTCCATCCTAAATTCTGGGATCAGTCAACTGTCTGACCCTGTCTTCTCCCCCATAGGGATGCCTATTGGGTAAGAACCTGACCTTGTGTGAGCTCCATAACTAACTCATGGCAGCTGCTACTAGTGATTATAGTTGGGTTGTTTATAGCTTCAAGCTTGTTTTTACAGACAGTCAGCAGCAATCACAAACCTTAATTTGTCAGGATTTGATTTTAATAGTGTTATTCTGTAAACCGTCAGCGTTGGTCCTTTGTGGGCACCAGCAGCCACCGGGAGCAGGTAACACATTTGAATGAAGTGGGCAGAGCAGCTGTGGGTTCCCCCTGATGCTGTTGGCACATTTCCATGACCAAGCCAGTGGAATCTTCCTCCGACCCAGCAAGACTCTTCAGTGAAGGGTCCCTATAACAAGACGCTGACAGACTGGTCGGGCACACAGGTCTTGGCTTTCCTGGGGCGCTGATGGATAGATCAAACACTAGGGACCAAAAAATATCTCCTCCTTTCACATGATACCCTCTTTGTCTCTTCTTCTTCCTGTCTCTTTCCCTGTGTGACCCCCAGCCTGGAGCTTGAGCTCCGTGATGCGGGAGATGTAGAAAGGAGGGGTCTCCTGTGATGCCACTGAGATATGGAGAAGGAGAAAACATTGAGGGGGTCGAGAACACACCCTCATCTCCCTCGCCCCTGTGCTTCAAGACTTTCCGCCACGCTGACCCAGTGCAACACCCACAGGCTTTCCCCTGCGCTGCCTCACGGCAGCGCAGAACTGGAAACAAGGTGCCAGGACAGAAAGCTGTTGCTGGACCTCGGCTTCCCCTGGCAAGCACTCTAACAGTTCAAATACTGAGGCTTTGTGCTTTCAGACTTTGAATCGTCTTTCAAACTCTGTTGCGTCTCCCAGAGCCCAGCTCCCAAAGTGAAACATCCAGCCCCTGCTCCCACAGCAAAGGTGCCAGGGCAGAAAGCTGGTGCTGGGCATCACCTTCCCTGTGGAAGCACCCTGAACTTTGCTAGAGCTTCTTGGCTGGTCACAGCAGACAAGGAGAAGGTTGAGCTACTCAATAGCTTTTTTACCTCAGTCTTAACACACCTCTCAGAACGCTGGGGTAGCAAAGTGGGGTAGCAAACTCCCCTATAAGAGAACATGGGGTTCTAGAACACGTGAGGAACCTGAACATGCCTAAGTCCATGGGACCTTACAAAACACATGCCAGGGTCCTCAGGGGATTGGCTGATGTAGTTGTAAAGTGCCTGTGTGTGCTATATGAAAAGTCCTGGCATCAGGTGAAGTCCATTGTGGCTGGAAATAGGAAACCTTGCACCCCTTTTTAAAAAGGGTTGGAATCAGGGCCCTGGGAGCAGCTCAACTGTCAGCCTCACCTCTGTGACCAGGAAGGTCATTGAACAGATCCTCCTAGAAGTTATGCTAAGGCACATGGAGGACAGGGAGGTGATCCAAGAAGCCAGCATCACCAAGGGCAGTTCTTGCCTGACCAAATTAGTGGCCTTCTATGACAGAGTGACTACATCAGAGGACAAGGGAAGAGCTATGGATATCATCTATCATCTGGACTGGCCTTTGACACAAACCAGCCTCTTCTCTAAATTGGAGAGATACAGATTTGAGGGATGGACTGTTCGGTGGGTAAGGAATTTGCTGGACAGCCATGGACTCCAGAGGGTAGTAGTCAACAGCCCAATGTCTGGATGGAAATCAATGTTGAGTGGTATCCCTCAGGGGCTCTGCACTGGGACCTGCACTGCTTAATATTTTCATCAGCCACACAGTGGAATCGCTTGCACTCTCAGGACATGTGGAGAGGACACCAAGCTGGGTGGTGTGGCTGAGGGACGGGATGGGATGACATCCAGAAGGACCCAAGCTTGCTTAGGAACCTCATGAGGTTCAACAAGGCCAAGTGCAAGGTGCTGCATCTGGGTCAGGGCACACCCCCCACACACCCCCCACACCCCCGGTGGTGCCAGGACTTAGGAGTACTGGTGGGGAATGATGCTCCAATTGACTGGATGGCCGCATGCAGAGTTACAGTCAGCAGCTCAATGTCCACCTGGAGAACGGTGACAAGCGGGGTTCCTTGGGGTTGGTGTTGGGATCAATCCTGTTCAATTTCTTTGTCGGTGACATGGACAGCTGGATTGAGCACCCTCAGCAAGTTTGTGCTGACACTGAGCTGTGTGGTGCCATGACACACTGGAGTGAAGGGATGGGATCCAGAGGGACCTGGACAGGCTGGAGAGGTGGGACCTCTCCAGGTTCAACTTAAAAGGTTCAACAAGTCCAAGGCAAGGTCCTGCCCCTGGGTCAGGGCAATCCCAGGCACAGACACAAGTTGGGTGGAGGACTGAGAGCAGCCTGAGAAGGACTTGGAGGTGTTGTGTGAGAAGCTCCCCATGACCCAGCTTCAGTGTGCGCTTGAGCCCAGAACCCCCCTAGTGCTGGGCTGCACCCCCAGAGCGTGAGCAGCAGCTCAGGGAGGGGATCCTGCCCCTCTGCTGGGCTCTGGGGAGACCCCCCCTGCAGCCCTGTGTGCAGTGCTGGGGTCCCCAACATAAGAAGGACATGGAGCTGGTGGAGCAAGTCCAGAGGAGGCCATGAGGATGCTCAGGGGCTGGAGCAGCTCCCGCATGGAGCCAGGCTGAGAACATTGGAGCGGTTCAGCCTGGAGAAGAGAAGCTGCATGGAGACCTCAGAGCAGCTTCCAGTGTGTGAAGGGGGCTACAAGGATGCAGGAGAGGGGCTCTTCATCAGGGACTGGAGTGATGGGACAAGGGGTGATGGGTTCAAACTGAAATGGGAAGTTCAGGTTAGAGATAAGTAAGAAATTCTTCCCTGTGAGGGTGCTGAGGCGCTGGCACAGGGTGCCCAAAGAAGCTGTGGCTGCCCCATCCCTGGCAGTGTTCAAGGCCAGGTTGGACACGGGGGCTTGCAGCAAGCTGCTCCAGTAAAAGGTGTTCCTGCCTGTGGCAGGGGTTTAGACCAAGCAACCTTAAAAGGTCCAACCCAAACCATTTTAAGGCTCTCTGAAGAGCTCAGGTGCACACTGCACACCCACCTCAGGCTGCTCCACAGAAGGTGCCACGACAGAAAGCTGCAGCTGTTGCTCACCCGGCCCAGCGCTCACTCAAGACACCTCACTCTCATTCAAACCAAAGCCCAGCTCCAAACAGACCCCATTATGCAATGTAACAGGGTAATGCAGGCAGCAGGGTGCAGCTCCCAACGCATGAAGGTGCAGGCAGGCTGTGGTGCAGCCCATGGCGTGCTGGAGAACACTCCCGCCCAATCACTCTCAAACTGGAAGCACTAGGATGGTCCTAGAGCTGGGCACCCTTGAAATAGGAACCACCCCAAACCAGAACCCTGAACAGAGCTGGGCACCCCCAAACTAGATCCACTAGGATCCCCCAGAGCTCCCCACTAACTGCACTGCTTAAACTGGGAGCACTTGCATCCTCCTTTACACTCCCAGCACAGCCCAGACCACCAATCCCCTATGCCTCCTACTGACACTGATCCACAGGGCACTCAGGGCAGAGGGCATCATCCCACCATGTCAGAGGGGTGTTGCTGCAGCCCCACAGCTGTAGCGCAGCCCTGGCAATCCATGGAGAAGGGTGGGAGGGTCCCTTCCCTACTTGCTCAGAAGCCCCCAAGAAACACATCTGTGCCAGGACCAGCTGCCTGCATCTGTTCACCCCAGACCCTACTGAGGACCACACTGCAAGTTGTCTTCATACCTCCCCCAGCATTCCCCCCTCCACCATCCCCACACTCCCCACCCCCGCAAGGAGGAGAGAAGGGCACCACTGTGGTTTAACTCGTTTTATTTAGACTCAGAAAGGTAACTGCAACTCAGCTGGACCATGCACACATTAGGCTGAGACCCAGTAGAAACGCAGTAAGTCAGGAGTGGGGTGGGACAGGGTGAGCTGCAGCAGGGAACAGCATCCAGGCTGCCAAAGGAATGGTCAGTCGTTAAGAGGAAGGTTTACGAGAGCTGCCCGCAGTCGGTAATGGTGATCTTCTTGCTTGTTTTGCCATCTTTGGAGCCACAGCGCTCCATGGCCTCCACCACATTCATCCCCTCCTTGACACAGCCGAAGACAACATGTTTGCCATCCAACCTGCAGAAGAACAGGTCACAACTGGCACCTGCAGTCTCCACACAGGGACCTCAGCACCAGGCCTCATATGCCATCTCCCTGCCCAGCTGGGTGCTGGGGTCCCCTGACTTACCATTCGGTCTTGGCAGTGCAGATGAAGAACTGGGACCCATTCGTGTTGGGGCCAGCATTGGCCATGGAAAGGATACCAGGGCCTGTGTGCTTCAGGATGAAGTTCTCATCAGCAAACTTCTCCCCATAGATGGATTTGCCACCAGTGCCATTGTGGCGCGTGAAGTCACCACCCTGCAAAGAGGCAACATTTCAGGTCATAGGTGCAGAAAACTCTCAAACCAGGCTGAGGCCCCCCAGAGGCTGCAGGCAGGAGGCAGAGCTGCCCTCCCACCCCAAACCTGCCAACACCAAACTCCAAAACCCACGCAAGCACCCGATCTCCTCACCCACCTCCCTGCTGCAGTGAGAGCACCACGCACCTGGCACATGAACCCAGGAATGATTCTGTGGAAGCAGGACCCCTTGTAGCCAAATCCCTTCTCACCAGTGCTCAGGGCACGGAAGTTCTCTGCAAAGGAAGAGGAAAAGCACCATGAGCTGCTCATTTTGTCCATAACTGGGGATAACATTAGAGTTTGGTGCAGCTGCAGCATTGCCAATACCACTTCACCTACCTGCTGTCTTAGGGACCTTGTCTGCAAACAGCTGCAAAGAGAAGAGAGTGTCAAAGTCAGGTTGAGGTGAAGACCAGCCGCCTGCTCCCCAGGGGGCATCCCAAGCCGTGGGGATCCCCTGCCTCTCTGAGGCCAGGGACTTCGTCCAGGAGATGGATCCCAACCGTGCCTGCAGCTGCAGAGCACTCCCCACCTCGTGGCTTTCATCTGGAAGCATCTGGAAACTCTGAACTAACAGACTTGGCATCCGAACGAGGTGAACTATGCCACACGTCTCTCACGAGCACGGAGGGCATCGTCCACCCTGCCCAATGGGGATGAATTAAAAGCCTTTCCGGCTCCAGGCTCCGCGGGGTGCACGCTCCCGACCCCTCCGGGAGGATCCCGAGGCGCAGCCGTGCAGGAGCGCGCACCGCGGCAGCCGCAGCGGCTCCGGAGCGCGGTGCGCCCGTGCCAGAGATGCCTCACCCAGGCTGCGGCTCCGCGGGGCGACAAATGCTTCCCTTTGGCAGCGACAGCGCCGCGGCCGCCGCCCCGGAGCATCGTCGGGGAGCGGCTTCGTTGCGCTGCGCCCCAGGGCAGCCGCCGAGCGCGGCCCCGACGCGGGGGGAACTGGCACAAAATGGCGGCGCGGGCAGCGCGGCCCCGATCCCGCAACGGGGGAAACGCCGCCGCCTTTCCCTCCCTCTTACCCCACCCGAGCCTCCCCCGGGGCGGAGCGGAGCGCAGCAGCCCCAGCGCGGGCACGGCGGTAACGGGGCTCGCACCCGCCGCCGCTCCCCAGCCGAGGCCTTTGTTCCCCTCGGGGCCGCAGCCACATGGAGGCAGCGCGGTGCCCCCCCCCCCCCACCCCGCGCGGGGAGCAGCGCTGCTGCCCGCCCCCACCTCGAAGGTGACGCGGCCCAAGGGCTCGCCGTTGGCGGCGATGTCGAAGAACACGACGGGGTTGGCCATGGCGGGGCTGAGAGGGGCGGCGGCGGCGGCAGCGGCGGCGGCGACTCCACACGGCGGGCGCGGCGCAGCCCCACACACCGCACACCCCCCTCCCGCCAGGGCGTGTTACAAGGGGAAGCGGCGTATGCACATTGATAGAGGGCCCGCACGACGCGCTTGCCTTTAAATACGGGGGGGCAGTAGTGTTTCTACACTATGTACAGCCTTGTGCTTCTGGCAGGGCTGAGCCCATCCCTCCGTCCATCCCATCACATCTCTCCCAGGAAAGCCCCCTTGTTAGGGAGTGTCCCGGCTCTGCGGCAGGCAGAGGCACACCAGTACTGTCCCCCAGTCCCATACTGGGGTGTGAGGCTGGCTCAGTTGTTCTCGAAGAGGGAGAGGAGGTCATCGTTGCTGCTGCTGGGGAGGTCGGGGGGGCCCAGGTAGGAAAGCAGCTCATCAGGGTTCGTCAGCTCGGGCAGGAGCTGGGGGCGCAAGCGTGTGATGACCGGCTCCCCCGCAGCTCCTCCCCACCCGCCCCATGGCAGCCGGGGTCCCAAACCGGCAGCGGGACCCCCAGCGACCCCGCCTGGGGTACTCACGTCGAGGGCAGGCTCGGACCCATCACCCGTCCCGGCCATGCCGGGCGCGGGGGGGAAGGAGAGGTCGGTGGCATGTGCCGGGCGGGAGGGGCCCAGGGGAGGCCGTGCCGGTGCGTTCCGGTGGTGCAGCGGCTGTGCTGGCTGGCTGCCTGGAGCAGGGTTGTGCAGTCCTGGTTGCACTGGTGGGTGGGACGGCTCCATCCGTCCCGGTGGGGGCAGCTGCGGGGAGGAGAGCACAGCTGTGAGACCCTCCCTCCACAGGAACAGCCCCTGGTCCCTCTATGGGGGACTGGGGGGAGACCCCCACCTGCAGTCCAGCTGACCTGTGTGGGGAGAGGGGGTCCAGGGGGCTTCTCAGGGGCCAGGAGGCCACCAGGGATGTTGGACTGGTAGGAAATGGGGGGGGGTCCCGGTGTGAAGTCACTCAGCGTTGGTGTGCCTGGGGGGCCAGGAGGAGGGAATGGCTCTGGGAAGCCCCCAGGTCCTGGAAAACTGGAACCTACAGGAGGAAAGCAGTTGACTGAGGGTCAAACAATGTAGATAGGGTTTGTCCCTTTTCTCTATTAGCCCTGCCATACCTGGGGCACCATAGTCGGCAGCAGCACCTGCCGGCGTTGGCGGCAGTGCCGGGAAGGGTGCAGAGCTGGGTCCCAGGGCCGCAATCATCTCCATGATGCTGGGCAGCACCATGTGCGTGGGACTGAGAGTCCGGCACCGCTTCAGCACTGGCCCCTCTGGCTCCTCCTTGACATGGATGTCAGGTTTAACTGGGACGGGTTTCCAGCTGCAGGTCGGGTCGATTGTGATCTCCTCGTGCTCCGAGCTGGTGACAACAGGATGGCGGGGAGGGCTCAGACTGGGGTAGAGGGTGACCACATGGCTGCCAGGTCTGGCACCATGACACCCCATCCAGACAGATGGAGTGGCGACACTTACTTCTGGATATAGATCAGGATGCCCAGCATATACTGGTCTACCTCCAGCCCCTCCAGCAGAGCCGTTTTACTGCAGGCAGGGAGAGGCAAGGTAAGGGGAGGGAACCACCCCAGCAGGCAGGGAAACAAAGGCTCCACCAGGGCCCCCACTCACTTGCAGACAGGACACCGCCATGTCCCCCTCTCACAGTTGAGCTGCAGGTAGGACTCCAGGTCGAAGCACTGGGGGGAGAGCAACGGCTGAGTTGGCAGAGGGGGAACACAGGCTGGGGGACACCCCCCAGCCCCCTGCCACCGATACCCCTACCTGTATGTGCCGGCAGTCATGGCCCCTGGCTGGGAGCTGAATCCTCCGGAAGGTGATGGGACACTTGAGGGACACCTTGATGGCCGTCTGCTCCACACCATCCTCGCCATTTGGTCCCGGGGTCCCAGGGATTGTCCCGCTGCTGAAGTTGCGCTTGACTGTGGGGGAAGTGAGGGGCACTGAGGGTCAGAACTCGGATGCCGCGATTGGGGCAGCACTGTCGTGTGGTGCCCATCACCCCCGTCAAGCTGCAGCCCCCAACCAGGGTGTCACCCCCAGCCCACCCAGAACACCAGGGTGCTGGCTGCAGCACTCACTTTTGGTGATGCAGTGCTCAGCAGGGAGCAGGCGCTTCTTGATGAGACCCTGCAGCACTGAGCGCACCGAGGGCCGGTGCACCAGCTGCAGGACAAAGAGGTGGGACTGCAGAGAAAGAGAGGAGCTGAGCCGCGGTGCCAGCGGCCCCCACCCTGTCACAGGGACAACACCCCCCAACAACTCACACAGCAGCAGGCGGTGACGGTGATCTGGATGGTGTTCCTGCCAGGCTGGCAGACGTGCTTCAGGTAGAGCGGCTTGTGGGAGGTCTTGTTGTCACCGCGCTCAATAGTGAGCGGGGTGGCGTTGACGCTCACCTGCACAGAGGCTGGCCAGTTGGTGTTCATCTGCCGGTCCTCATGGTGGTAGCACTTGAACTGCAGCTCCAGGTCAGGCCTGGCAGGACACGCAGGAGAGTGGGCAGGGGTGTAGGCAGGGATTTGCCCACACACAAGCCACTACAGCAGGTACCACCACACCATACTGGACCACGCCAAATACCACCATGCCGTACCCCGCTGCATGCTGTGCTGCTATACAACACTGTGCCAAGCCACACCATGTACCATCTACGCATTGCCCCACCACACCACGGCGCACAGCACCA